>NC_090726.1:195434756-195444535 GCF_036898095.1 Palaemon carinicauda
CCAGGGGCCCGACAAGGGAAAATAACCCAGTGATGAAGGGAAGCAAGGAAATAAACAGGCTGTGAGACAAGTAATGAACAATTGGAATAAAGTATTTTCAGAACAATAAAAGTATATATACATTAAAAACAAGAAAAAAATAAACGTATAGCTTGAAATGACAGTACTTTTGTCTCTACGATGCAATAAAAGAAATAAATAAACTATAGGAGAAGTAATGAACAAATAAAATGAAATATTTTAGGAATAGAGGTAGTAGTTTGGCCAGGGCACCAGCCACCCATTGAGATACTACCGCTAGAGAGCTATAGGGGTCTTTGACTGGCCAGACATTGAATACTTCTCTCGGAATACGGTTCATTTTCCCTTTGCCTACCCATACACCGAGTAGTCTGGCCTATTCTTTACATATTCTCTTCTGGCCTCATACACCTGCGACACTGAGATTTCCTAACAATTCTTCTTCACTCAAGGGGTTACTGCACTGTAATTGTTCAATGGCTACTTTCCTCTTGGTAAGGGTAGAAGGGACTCTTTAGCTATGGTAAGCAGCTCTTCTAGAAGGACACTCCAAAATCAAACCATTGTTCTTTAGTCTTGGGTAGTGCCATAGCCTGAGTACCAAGGCCTTCCACTGTCTTGGCCTAGAGTTCTCTTGCTTGAGGGTAAACTTGGCCACACTATCCAATTTTTCTTCCTCTTATTTTGTTAAAGTTCTTATAGTTCATTTAGGAAATATCTATTGTAATGTTAAAGTTGTTATAATATTCCACTTTTCCTTGTTTCCTTTCCTTACTGAGTTATTTTCCCCATTGGAGCCCAGGGGATTACAGCATCCTGCTTTTCCAACGAGGGTTGCAGCTTAGTAAATAATAATAATAATAAAAATGACAATAATAATAATAATAATAATAATAATAATAATAATGATAATAATAATAATAATAATAATAATAATAATAATAGGGTTGTGGTGGCTGATATGGTAACATCCCTGATAGGTGATCGTCAGACTATGGTTCGAGTCCCGCTCAAACTCATTAGTTACTTTGGTCACTGCAACCTCACCATCCTTGTCGGCTAAGGAGGGTTAGTTTAGGTGTCTCTGCTGAGTCAGAAGCAACTATCTTGGGTGGAGAGGGGCTTGTGCGCTGATCATATATATGGTCAGTCTCTAGAGCATTGTCCTGCTTGATACGGCAGTGTCACTGTCCGTTGCCCCTGCCATTCATGAGTGGCCTTTAAACCTTTAAACAGTAACAATATTGAAATAAATGATTCATGGTCAGTCTCTAGGGCATTGTCCTGCTTGATAGGGCAGTGTCACTGTCCCTTGCTTCTGCCATTCATGAGCAGCCTTTAAACCCTTAAACAGTAATGAAATTAAAATAGATGATTCATATATATGGTCAGTCTCTAGGGCATTGTCCTGCTTGATAGGGCAGTGTCACTGTCCCTTGCCTCTGCCATTCATGAGCAGCCTTTAAACCCTTAAACAGTAACGAAATTAAAATAGATGATTCATATATATGGTCAGTCTCTAGGGCATTGTCCTGCTTGATAGGGCAGTGTCACTGTCCCTTGCCTCTGCCATTCATGAGCAGCTTTTAAACCCTTAAACAGTAACGAAATTAAAATAGATGATTCATATATATGGTCAGTCTCTAGGGCATTGTCCTGCTTGATAGGGCAGTGTCACTGTCCCTTGCCTCTGCCATTCATGAGCAGCCTTTAAACCCTTAAACAGTAACGAAATTAAAATAGATGATTCATATATATGGTCAGTCTCTAGGGCATTGTCCTGCTTGATACGGCAGTGTCACTGTCCCTTGCCTCTGCCATTCATGAGCAGCCTTTAAACCCTTAAACAGTAACGAAATTAAAATAGATGATTCATATATATGGTCAGTCTCTAGGGCATTGTCCTGCTTGATACGGCAGTGTCACTGTCCCTTGCCTCTGCCATTCATGAGCAGCCTATAAACCCTTAAACAGTAATGAAATTAAAATAGATGATTCATATATATGGTCAGTCTCTAGGGCATTGTCCTGCTTGATAGGGCAGTGTCACTGTCCCTTGCCTCTTCCATTCATGAGCAGCCTATAAACCCTTAAACAGTAATGAAATTAAAATAGATGAATCATATATATGGTCAGTCTCTAGGGCATTGTCCTGCTTGATAGGGCAGTGTCACTGTCCCTTGCCTCTGCCATTCATGAGCAGCCTTTAAACCCTTAAACAGTAATGAAATTAAAATAGATGATTCATATATATGGTCAGTGTCTAGTGCATTGTCCTGCTTGATAGGGCAGTGTCATTGTCCCTTGCCTCTGCCATTCATGAGCAGCCTTTAAACCCTTAAACAGTAATGAAATTAAAATAGATGATTCATATATATGGTCAGTGTCTAGTGCATTGTCCTGCTTGATAGGGCAGTGTCATTGTCCCTTGCCTCTGCCATTCATGAGCAGCCTTTAAACCCTTAAACAGTAATGAAATTAAAATAGATGATTCATATATATGGTCAGTGTCTAGTGCATTGTCCTGCTTGATAGGGCAGTGTCATTGTCCCTTGCCTCTGCCATTCATGAGCAGCCTTTAAACCCTTAAACAGTAATGAAATTAAAATAGATGATTCATATATATGGTCAGTGTCTAGTGCATTGTCCTGCTTGATAGGGCAGTGTCATTGTCCCTTGCCTCTGCCATTCATGAGCAGCCTATAAACCCTTAAACAGTAATGAAATTAAAATAGATGATTCATATATATGGTCAGTGTCTAGTGCATTGTCCTGCTTGATAGGGCAGTGTCATTGTCCCTTGCCTCTGCCATTCATGAGCAGCCTTTAAACCCTTAAACAGTAACGAAATTAAAATAGATGGTTCATATATATGGTCAGTCTCTAGGGCATTGTCCTGCTTGATAGGGCAGTGTCACTGTCCCTTGCCTCTGCCATTCATGAGCAGCCTATAAACCCTTAAACAGTAATGAAATTAAAATAGATGATTCATATATATGGTCAGTGTCTAGTGCATTGTCCTGCTTGATAGGGCAGTGTCATTGTCCCTTGCCTCTGCCATTCATGAGCAGCCTTTAAACCCTTAAACAGTAACGAAATTAAAATAGATGATTCATATATATGGTCAGTCTCTAGGGCATTGTCCTGCTTGATAGGGCAGTGTCACTGTCCCTTGCCTCTGCCATTCATGAGCAACCTTTAAACCCTTAAACAGTAACGAAATTAAAATAGATGATTTATATATATGGTTAGTCTCTAGGGCATTGTCCTGCTTGATACGGCAGTGTCACTGTCCCTTGCCTCTGCCATTCATGAGCAGCCTTTAAACCCTTAAACAGTAACGAAATTAAAATAGATGATTCATATATATGGTCAGTCTCTAGGGCATTGTCCTGCTTGATACGGCAGTGTCACTGTCCCTTGCCTCTGCCATTCATGAGCAGCCTTTAAACCCTTAAACAGTAACGAAATTAAAATAGATGATTCATATATATGGTCAGTCTCTAGGGAATTGTCCTGCTTGATACGGCAGTGTCACTGTCCCTTGCCTCTGCCATTCATGAGCAGCCTTTAAACCCTTAAACAGTAACGAAATTAAAATAGATGATTCATATATATGGTCAGTCTCTTGGGCATTGTCCTGCTTGATACGGCAGTGTCACTGTCCCTTGCCTCTGCCATTCATGAGCAGCCTTTAAACCCTTAAACAGTAACGAAATTAAAATAGATGATTCATATATATGGTCAGTCTCTTGGGCATTGTCCTGCTTGATACGGCAGTGTCACTGTCCCTTGCCTCTGCCATTCATGAGCAGCCTTTAAACCCTTAAACAGTAACGAAATTAAAATAGATGATTCATATATATGGTCAGTCTCTTGGGCATTGTCCTGCTTGATACGGCAGTGTCACTGTCCCTTGCCTCTGCCATTCATGAGCAGCCTTTAAACCCTTAAACAGTAACGAAATTAAAATAGATGATTCATATATATGGTCAGTCTCTAGGGCATTGTCCTGCTTGATAGGGCAGTGTCACTGTCCCTTGCCTCTGCCGTTCATGAGCAGCCTTTAAACCCTTAAACAGTAACGAAATTAAAATAGATGATTCATATATATGGTCAGTCTCTAGGGCATTGTCCTGCTTGATAGGGCAGTGTCACTGTCCCTTGCCTCTGCCATTCATGAGCAGCCTTTAAACCCTTAAACAGTAACGAAAATAAAATAGATGATTCATATATATGGTCAGTCTCTAGGGCATTGTCCTGCTTGATACGGCAGTGTCACTGTTCCTTGCCTCTGCCATTCATGAGCAGCCTTTAAACCCTTAAACAGTAACGAAATTAAAATAGACGATTCATATATATGGTCAGTCTCTAGGGCATTGTCCTGCTTGATAGGGCAGTGTCACTGTCCCTTGCCTCTGCCATTCATGAGCAGCCTTTAAACCCTTAAACAGTAACGAAATTAAAATAGATGATTCATATATATGGTCAGTCTCTAGGGCATTGTCCTGCTTGATAGGGCAATGTTCCCTTGCCTCTGCCATTCATGAGCAGCCTTTAAACCCTTAAACAGTAACGAAATTAAAATAGATGATTTATATATATGGTCAGTCTCTAGGGCATTGTCCTGCTTGATAGGGCAGTGTCACTGTCCCTTGCCTCTGCCATTCATGAGCAGCCTTTAAACCCTTAAACAGTAACGAAATTAAAATAGATGATTCATATATATGGTCAGTCTCTAGGGCATTGTCCTGCTTGATAGGGCAATGTCCCCTTGCCTCTGCCATTCATGAGCAGCCTTTAAACCCTTAAACAGTAACGAAATTAAAATAGATGATTCATATATATGGTCAGTCTCTAGGGAATTGTCCAGCTTGATAGGGCAATGTCCCCTTGCCTCTGCCATTCATGAGCAGCCTTTAAACCCTTAAACAGTAACGAAATTAAAATAGATGATTCATATATATGGTCAGTCTCTAGGGCATTGTCCTGCTTGATAGGGCAATGTCCCCTTGCCTCTGCCATTCATGAGCAGCCTTTAAACCCTTAAACAGTAACGAAATTAAAATAGATGATTTATATATTTGGTCAGTCTCTAGGGCATTGTCCTGCTTGATAGGGCAGTGTCACTGTCCCTTGCCTCTGCCATTCATGAGCAGCCTTTAAACCCTTAAACAGTAACGAAATTAAAATAAATGATTCATATATATGGTCAGTCTCTAGGGAATTGTCCTGCTTGATACGGCAGTGTCATTGTCCCTTGCCTCTGCCATTCATGAGCAGCTTTTAAACCCTTAAACAGTAACGAAATTAAAATAGATGATTCATATATATGGTCAGTCTCTAGGGCATTGTCCTGCTTGATAGGGCAGTGTCACTGTCCCTTGCCTCTGCCGTTCATGAGCAGCCTTTAAACCCTTAAACAGTAACGAAATTAAAATAGATGATTCATATATATGGTCAGTCTCTAGGGCATTGTCCTGCTTGATAGGGCAGTGTCACTGTCCCTTGCCTCTGCCATTCATGAGCAGCCTTTAAACCCTTAAACAGTAACGAAATTAAAATAGATGATTCATATATATGGTCAGTCTCTAGGGCATTGTCCTGCTTGATAAGGCAGTTTCACTTTTCCTTGCCTCTAGAATTCATGAGCAGCCTTTAAACCCTTAAACAGTAACGAAATTAAAATAGATGATTCATATATATGGTCAGTCTCTAGGGCATTGTCCTGCTTGATAGGGCAGTGTCACTGTCCCTTGCCTCTGCCGTTCATGAGCAGCCTTTAAACCCTTAAACAGTAACGAAATTAAAATAGATGATTCATATATATGGTCAGTCTCTAGGGCATTGTCCTGCTTGATAGGGCAGTGTCACTGTCCCTTGCCTCTGCCATTCATGAGCAGCCTTTAAACCCTTAAACAGTAACGAAATTAAAATAGATGATTCATATATATGGTCAGTCTCTAGGGCATTGTCCTGCTTGATAGGGCAATGTCCCCTTGCCTCTGCCATTCATGAGCAGCCTTTAAACCCTTAAACAGTAACGAAATTAAAATAGATGATTTATATATATGGTCAGTCTCTAGGGCATTGTCCTGCTTGATAGAGCAGTGTCACTGTCCCTTGCCTCTGCCATTCATGAGCAGCCTATAAACCCTTAAACAGTAATGAAATTAAAATAGATGATTCATATATATGGTCAGTCTCTAGGGCATTGTCCTGCTTGATAGGGCAGTGTCACAGTCCCTTGCCTCTGCCGTTCATGAGCAGACTTTAAACCCTTAAACAGTAACGAAATTAAAATAGATGATTCATATATATGGTCAGTCTCTAGGGCATTGTCCTGCTTGATAGGGCAATGTCCCCTTGCCTCTGCCATTCATGAGCAGCTTTAAACCCTTAAACAGTAACGAAATTAAAATAGATGATTTATATATATGGTCAGTCTCTAGGGCATTGTCCTGCTTGATACGGCAGTGTCACTGTTCCTTGCCTCTGCCATTCATGAGCAGCCTTTAAACCCTTAAACAGTAACGAAATTAAAATAGATGATTCATATATATGGTCAGTCTCTAGGGCATTGTCCTGCTTGATAGGGCAATGTCCCCTTGCCTCTGCCATTCATGAGCAGCCTTTAAACCCTTAAACAGTAACGAAATTAAAATAGATGATTTATATATATGGTCAGTCTCTAGGGCATTGTCCTGCTTGATACGGCAGTGTCACTGTTCCTTGCCTCTGCCATTCATGAGCAGCCTTTAAACCCTTAAACAGTAACGAAATTAAAATAGATGATTCATATATATGGTCAGTCTCTAGGGCATTGTCCTGCTTGATAGGGCAATGTCCCCTTGCCTCTGCCATTCATGAGCAGCCTTTAAACCCTTAAACAGTAACGAAATTAAAATAGATGATTTATATATATGGTCAGTCTCTAGGGCATTGTCCTGCTTGATACGGCAGTGTCACTGTTCCTTGCCTCTGCCATTCATGAGCAGCCTTTAAACCCTTAAACAGTAACGAAATTAAAATAGATGATTCATATATATGGTCAGTCTCTAGGGCATTGTCCTGCTTGATAGGGCAATGTCCCCTTGCCTCTGCCATTCATGAGCAGCCTTTAAACCCTTAAACAGTAACGAAATTAAAATAGATGATTTATATATATGGTCAGTCTCTAGGGCATTGTCCTGCTTGATACGGCAGTGTCACTGTTCCTTGCCTCTGCCATTCATGAGCAGCCTTTAAACCCTTAAACAGTAACGAAATTAAAATAGATGATTCATATATATGGTCAGTCTCTAGGGCATTGTCCTGCTTGATAGGGCAATGTCCCCTTGCCTCTGCCATTCATGAGCAGCCTTTAAACCCTTAAACAGTAACGAAATTAAAATAGATGATTTATATATATGGTCAGTCTCTAGGGCATTGTCCTGCTTGATAGGGCAATGTCCCCCTTGCCTCTGCCATTCATGAGCCCTTTAAACCCTTAAACAGTAACGAAATTAAAATAGATGATTTATATATATGGTTCAGTCCTCTAGGGCATTGTCCTGCTTGATACGGCAGTGTCACTGTTTCCTTGCCTCTGCCATTCATGAGCAGCCTTTAAACCCTTAAACAGTAACGAAATTAAAATAGATGATTCATATATATGGTCAGTCTCTAGGGCATTGTCCTGCTTGATAGGGGCAGTGTCACTGTTCCTTGCCTCTGCCGTTCATGAGCAGCCTTTAAAACCCTTAAACAGTAACGAAATTAAAATAGATGATTCATATATATGGTCAGTCTCTAGGGCATTGTCCTGCTTGATAGGGCAATGTCCCTTGCCTCTGCCATTCATGAGCAGCCTTTAAACCCTTAAGACAGTAACGAAATTAAAAATAGATGATTTATATATATGGTCAGTCTCTAGGGCATTGTCCTGCTTGATAGGGCAATGGTCCCCTTGCCTCTGCCATTCATGAGCAGCCTTTAAACCCTTAAACAGTAACGAAATTAAAATAGATGATTTATATATATGGTCAGTCTCTAGGGCATTGTCCTGCTTGATAGGGCAATGTCCCCTTGCCTCTGCCATTCATGAGCAGCCTTTAAACCCTTAAACCAGTAACGAAATTAAAATAGATGATTTATATATATGGTCAGTCTCTAGGGCATTGTCCTGCTTGATAGGGCAATGTCCCCTTGCCTCTGCCATTCATGAGCAGCCCTTAAACCCTTAAACAGTATCGAAATTAAAATAGATGATTTATATATATGGGTCAGTCTCTAGGGCATTGTCCTGCTTGATAGGGCAATGTCCCCTTGCCTCTGCCATTCATGAGCAGCTTTTAAACCCTTAAACAGTAACGAAATTAAAATAGATGATTTATATATATGGTCAGTCTCTAGGGCATTGTCCTGCTTGATAGGGCAGTGTCACTGTTCCTTGCCTCTGCCGTTCATGAGCAGCCTTTAAACCCTTAAACAGTAACGAAATTAAAATAGATGATTCATATATATGGTCAGTCTCTAGGGCATTGTCCTGCTTGATAGGGCAATGTCCCCTTGCCTCTGCCATTCATGAGCAGCCTTTAAACCCTTAAACAGTAACGAAATTAAAATAGATGATTTATATATATGGTCAGTCTCTAGGGCATTGTCCTGCTTGATAGGGCAATGTCCCCTTGCCTCTGCCATTCATGAGCAGCCTTTAAACCCTTAAACAGTAACGAAATTAAAATAGATGATTTATATATATGGTCAGTCTCTAGGGCATTGTCCTGCTTGATAGGGCAATGTCCCCTTGCCTCTGCCATTCATGAGCAGCCTTTAAACCCTTAAACAGTAACGAAATTAAAATAGATGATTTATATATATGGTCAGTCTCTAGGGCATTGTCCTGCTTGATAGGGCAATGTCCCCTTGCCTCTGCCATTCATGAGCAGCCTTTAAAACCCTTAAACAGTAACGAAATTAAAATAGATGATTTATATATATGGTCAGTCTCTAGGGCATTGTCCTGCTTGATAGGGCAATGTCCCCTTGCCTCTGCCATTCATGAGCAGCCCTTAAACCCTTAAACAGTAACGAAATTAAAATAGATGATTTATATATATGGTCAGTCTCTAGGGCATTGTCCTGCTTGATAGGGCAATGTCCCCTTGCCTCTGCCATTCATGAGCAGCTTTTAAACCCTTAAACAGTAACGAAATTAAAATAGATGATTTATATATATGGTCAGTCTCTAGGGCATTGTCCTGCTTGATAGGGCAGTGTCACTGTTCCTTGCCTCTGCCGTTCATGAGCAGCCTTTAAACCCTTAAACAGTAACGAAATTAAAATAGATGATTTCATATATATGGTCAGTCTCTAGGGCATTGTCCTGCTTGATAGGGCAATGTCCCCTTGCCTCTGCCATTCATGAGCAGCCTTTAAACCCTTAAACAGTAACGAAATTAAAATAGATGATTTATATATATGGTCAGTCTCTAGGGCATTGTCCTGCTTGATAGGGCAATGTCCCCTTGCCTCTGCCATTCATGAGCAGCCTTTAAACCCTTAAACAGTAACGAAATTAAAATAGATGATTTATATATATGGTCAGTCTCTAGGGCATTGTCCTGCTTGATAGGGCAATGTCCCCTTGCCTCTGCCATTCATGAGCAGCCTTTAAACCCTTAAACAGTAACGAAATTAAAATAGATGATTTATATATATGGTCAGTCTCTAGGGCATTGTCCTGCTTGATAGGGCAATGTCCCCTTGCCTCTGCA
>NC_090726.1:195445035-195480035 GCF_036898095.1 Palaemon carinicauda
CTATCAAGCAGGACAATGCCCTAGAGACTGACCATATATATGAATCATCTATTTTAATTTTGTTATTGTTTAAGGGTTTAAAGGCTGCTCATGAACAGCAGAGGCAAGGGACAGGGACACTGCCCTATCAAGCAGGACAATGCCCTAGAGACTGACCATATATATGAATCATCTATTTTAATTTCATTACTGTTTAAGGGTTTAAAGGCTGCTCATGAACGGCACAGGCAAGGGACAAGTGACACTGCCCTATCAAGCAGGACAATGCCCTAGAGACTGACCATATATATGAATCATCTATTTTAATTTTGTTATTGTTTAAGGGTTTAAAGGCTGCTCATGAACGGCAGAGGCAAGGGACAGTGACACTGCCCTATCAAGCAGGACAATGCCCTAGAGACTGACCATATATATGAATCATCTATTTTAATTTTGTTATTGTTTAAGGGTTTAAAGGCTGCTCATGAACGGCAGAGGCAAGGGACAGTGACACTGCCCTATCAAGCAGGACAATGCCCTAGAGACTGACCATATATATGAATTATCAATTCTACTTTTGTTACTGCTTAAAGGTTTGAAGGCTGCTCATGAACGGCAGAGGCAAGGGACTGGGACACTGCCCTATCAAGCAGGACAATGCCCTAGAGACTGACCATATATATGAATCATCTATTTTAATTTTGTTATTGTTTAAGGGTTTAAAGGCTGCTCATGAACGGCAGAGGCAAGGGACAGTGACACTGCCCTATCAAGCAGGACAATGCCCTAGAGACTGACCATATATATGAATTATCAATTCTACTTTTGTTACTGCTTAAAGGTTTAAAGGCTGCTCATGAACGGCAGAGGCAAGGGACTGGGACACTGCCCTATCAAGCAGGACAATGCCCTAGAGACTGACCATATATATGAATCATCTATTTTAATTTTGTTATTGTTTAAGGGTTTAAAGGCTGCTCATGAACGGCAGAGGCAAGGGACTGGGACACTGCCCTATCAAGCAGGACAATGCCCTAGAGACTGACCATATATATGAATCATCTATTTTAATTTTGTTATTGTTTAAGGGTTTAAAGGCTGCTCATGAACGGCAGAGGCAAGGGACTGGGACACTGCCCTATCAAGCAGGACAATGCCCTAGAGACTGACCATATATATGAATCATCTATTTTAATTTTGTTATTGTTTAAGGGTTTAAAGGCTGCTCATGAACGGCAGAGGCAAGGGACTGGGACACTGCCCTATCAAGCAGGACAATGCCCTAGAGACTGACCATATATATGAATCATCTATTTTAATTTTGTTATTGTTTAAGGGTTTAAAGGCTGCTCATGAACGGCAGAGGCAAGGGACTGGGACACTGCCCTATCAAGCAGGACAATGCCCTAGAGACTGACCATATATATGAATCATCTATTTTAATTTTGTTACTGTTTAAGGGTTTAAAGGCTGCTCATGAACGGCAGAGGCAAGGGACTGGGACACTGCCCTATCAAGCAGGACAATGCCCTAGAGACTGACCATATATATGAATCATCTATTTTAATTTTGTTACTGTTTAAGGGTTTAAAGGCTGCTCATGAACGGCAGAGGCAAGGGACTGGGACACTGCCCTATCAAGCAGGACAATGCCCTAGAGACTGACCATAAATATGAATCATCTATTTTAATTTTGTTACTGTTTAAGGGTTTAAAGGCTGCTCATGAACGGCAGAGGCAAGGGACTGGGACACTGCCCTATCAAGCAGGACAATGCCCTAGAGACTGACCATATATATGAATCATCTATTTAAATTCCGTTACTGTTTAAGGGTTTAAAGGCTGCTCATGAACGGCAGAGGCAAGGGACTGGGACACTGCCCTATCAAGCAGGACAATGCCCTAGAGACTGACCATATATATGAATCATCTATTTTAATTTTGTTACTGTTTAAGGGTTTAAAGGCTGCTCATGAACGGCAGAGGCAAGGGACTGGGACACTGCCCTATCAAGCAGGACAATGCCCTAGAGACTGACCATATATATGAATCATCTATTTTAATTTTGTTACTGTTTAAGGGTTTAAAGGCTGCTCATGAACGGCAGAGGCAAGGGACTGGGACACTGCCCTATCAAGCAGGACAATGCCCTAGAGACTGACCATATATATGAATCATCTATTTTAATTTTGTTACTGTTTAAGGGTTTAAAGGCTGCTCATGAACGGCAGAGGCAAGGGACAGTGACACTGCCCTATCAAGCAGGACAATGCCCTAGAGACTGACCATATATATGAATCATCTATTTTAATTTTGTTATTGTTTAAGGGTTTAAAGGCTGCTCATGAACGGCAGAGGCAAGGGACTGGGACACTGCCCTATCAAGCAGGACAATGCCCTAGAGACTGACCATATATATGAATCATCTATTTTAATTTTGTTACTGTTTAAGGGTTTAAAGGCTGCTCATGAACGGCAGAGGCAAGGGACTGGGACACTGCCCTATCAAGCAGGACAATGCCCTAGAGACTGACCATATATATGAATCATCTATTTTAATTTTGTTACTGTTTAAGGGTTTAAAGGCTGCTCATGAACGGCAGAGGCAAGGGACTGGGACACTGCCCTATCAAGCAGGACAATGCCCTAGAGACTGACCATATATATGAATCATCTATTTTAATTTTGTTATTGTTTAAGGGTTTAAAGGCTGCTCATGAACGGCAGAGGCAAGGGACTGGGACACTGCCCTATCAAGCAGGACAATGCCCTAGAGACTGACCATATATATGAATCATCTATTTTAATTTTGTTACTGTTTAAGGGTTTAAAGGCTGCTCATGAACGGCAGAGGCAAGGGACTGGGACACTGCCCTATCAAGCAGGACAATGCCCTAGAGACTGACCATATATATGAATCATCTATTTTAATTTTGTTACTGTTTAAGGGTTTAAAGGCTGCTCATGAACGGCAGAGGCAAGGGACTGGGACACTGCCCTATCAAGCAGGACAATGCCCTAGAGACTGACCATATATATGAATCATCTATTTAAATTCCGTTACTGTTTAAGGGTTTAAAGGCTGCTCATGAACGGCAGAGGCAAGGGACTGGGACACTGCCCTATCAAGCAGGACAATGCCCTAGAGACTGACCATATATATGAATCATCTATTTAAATTCCGTTACTGTTTAAGGGTTTAAAGGCTGCTCATGAACGGCAGAGGCAAGGGACTGGGACACTGCCCTATCAAGCAGGACAATGCCCTAGAGACTGACCATATATATGAATCATCTATTTAAATTCCGTTACTGTTTAAGGGTTTAAAGGCTGCTCATGAACGGCAGAAGCAAGGGACTGGGACACTGCCCTATCAAGCAGGACAATGCCCTAGAGACTGACCATATATATGAATCATCTATTTAAATTCCGTTACTGTTTAAGGGTTTAAAGGCTGCTCATGAACGGCAGAGGCAAGGGACTGGGACACTGCCCTATCAAGCAGGACAATGCCCTAGAGACTGACTATATATATGAATCATCTATTTAAATTCCGTTACTGTTTAAGGGTTTAAAGGCTGCTCATGAACGGCAGAAGCAAGGGACTGGGACACTGCCCTATCAAGCAGGACAATGCCCTAGAGACTGACCATATATATGAATCATCTATTTTAATTTTGTTATTGTTTAAGGGTTTAAAGGCTGCTCATGAACGGCAGAGGCAAGGGACTGGGACACTGCCCTATCAAGCAGGACAATGCCCTAGAGACTGACCATATATATGAATCATCTATTTTAATTTTGTTATTGTTTAAGGGTTTAAAGGCTGCTCATGAACGGCAGAGGCAAGGGACTGGGACACTGCCCTATCAAGCAGGACAATGCCCTAGAGACTGACCATATATATGAATCATCTATTTTAATTTTGTTATTGTTTAAGGGTTTAAAGGCTGCTCATGAACGGCAGAAGCAAGGGACAGTGACACTGCCCTATCAAGCAGGACAATGCCCTAGAGACTGACCATGTATATGAATCATCTATTTTAATTTTGTTATTGTTTAAGGGTTTAAAGGCTGCTCATGAACGGCAGAAGCAAGGGACAGTGACACTGCCCTATCAAGCAGGACAATGCCCTAGAGACTGACCATGTATATGAATCATCTATTTTAATTTTGTTATTGTTTAAGGGTTTAAAGGCTGCTCATGAACGGCAGAAGCAAGGGACAGTGACACTGCCCTATCAAGCAGGACAATGCCCTAGAGACTGACCATATATATGAATCATCTATTTTAATTTTGTTATTGTTTAAGGGTTTAAAGTCTGCTCATGAACGGCAGAAGCAAGGGACAGTGACACTGCCCTATCAAGGAGGACAATGCCCTAGAGACTGACCATATATATGAATCATCTATTTTAATTTTGTTATTGTTTAAGGGTTTAAAGGCTGCTCATGAACGGCAGAGGCAAGGGACTGGGACACTGCCCTATCAAGCAGGACAATGCCCTAGAGACTGACCATATATATGAATCATCTATTTTAATTTTGTTATTGTTTAAGGGTTTAAAGGCTGCTCATGAACGGCAGAGGCAAGGGACAGTGACACTGCCCTATCAAGCAGGACAATGCCCTAGAGACTGACCATATATATGAATCATCTATTTTAATTTTGTTATTGTTTAAGGGTTTAAAGGCTGCTCATGAACGGCAGAGGCAAGGGACAGGGACACTGCCCTATCAAGCAGGACAATGCCCTAGAGACTGACCATATATATGAATCATCTATTTAAATTCCGTTACTGTTTAAGGGTTTAAAGGCTGCTCATGAACGGCAGAGGCAAGGGACTGGGACACTGCCCTATCAAGCAGGACAATGCCCTAGAGACTGACCATATATATGAATCATCTATTTAAATTCCGTTACTGTTTAAGGGTTTAAAGTCTGCTCATGAACGGCAGAAGCAAGGGACAGTGACACTGCCCTATCAAGCAGGACAATGCCCTAGAGACTGACCATATATATGAATCATCTATTTTAATTTTGTTATTGTTTAAGGGTTTAAAGGCTGCTCATGAACGGCAGAGGCAAGGGACAGGGACACTGCCCTATCAAGCAGGACAATGCCCTAGAGACTGACCATATATATGAATCATCTATTTAAATTCCGTTACTGTTTAAGGGTTTAAAGGCTGCTCATGAACGGCAGAGGCAAGGGACTGGGACACTGCCCTATCAAGCAGGACAATGCCCTAGAGACTGACCATATATATGAATCATCTATTTTAATTTTGTTATTGTTTAAGGGTTTAAAGGCTGCTCATGAACGGCAGAGGCAAGGGACTGGGACACTGCCCTATCAAGCAGGACAATGCCCTAGAGACTGACCATATATATGAATCATCTATTTTAATTTTGTTATTGTTTAAGGGTTTAAAGGCTGCTCATGAACGGCAGAGGCAAGGGACTGGGACACTGCCCTATCAAGCAGGACAATGCCCTAGAGACTGACCATATATATGAATCATCTATTTTAATTTTGTTACTGTTTAAGGGTTTAAAGGCTGCTCATGAACGGCAGAGGCAAGGGACTGGGACACTGCCCTATCAAGCAGGACAATGCCCTAGAGACTGACCATATATATGAATCATCTATTTTAATTTTGTTACTGTTTAAGGGTTTAAAGGCTGCTCATGAACGGCAGAGGCAAGGGACTGGGACACTGCCCTATCAAGCAGGACAATGCCCTAGAGACTGACCATATATATGAATCATCTATTTTAATTTTGTTATTGTTTAAGGGTTTAAAGGCTGCTCATGAACGGCAGACGCAAGGGACTGGGACACTGCCCTATCAAGCAGGACAATGCCCTAGAGACTGACCATATATATGAATCATCTATTTTAATTTTGTTATTGTTTAAGGGTTTAAAGGCTGCTCATGAACGGCAGAAGCAAGGGACAGTGACACTGCCCTATCAAGCAGGACAATGCCCTAGAGACTGACCATATATATGAATCATCTATTTTAATTTTGTTATTGTTTAAGGGTTTAAAGGCTGCTCATGAACGGCAGAAGCAAGGGACAGTGACACTGCCCTATCAAGCAGGACAATGCCCTAGAGACGGACCATATATATGAATCATCTATTTTAATTTTGTTATTGTTTAAGGGTTTAAAGGCTGCTCATGAACGGCAGAAGCAAGGGACAGTGACACTGCCCTATCAAGCAGGACAATGCCCTAGAGACTGACCATATATATGAATCATCTATTTTAATTTTGTTATTGTTTAAGGGTTTAAAGGCTGCTCATGAACGGCAGAGGCAAGGGACTGGGACACTGCTCTATCAAGCAGGACAATGCCCTAGAGACTGACCATATATATGAATCATCTATTTTAATTTTGTTATTGTTTAAGGGTTTAAAGGCTGCTCATGAACGGCAGAAGCAAGGGACAGTGACACTGCCCTATCAAGCAGGACAATGCCCTAGAGACTGACCATATATATGAATCATCTATTTTAATTTTGTTACTGTTTAAGGGTTTAAAGGCTGCTCATGAACGGCAGAGGCAAGGGACTGGGACACTGCCCTATCAAGCAGGACAATGCCCTAGAGACGGACCATATATATGAATCATCTATTTTAATTTTGTTATTGTTTAAGGGTTTAAAGGCTGCTCATGAACGGCAGAAGCAAGGGACAGTGACACTGCCCTATCAAGCAGGACAATGCCCTAGAGACTGACCATATATATGAATCATCTATTTTAATTTTGTTATTGTTTAAGGGTTTAAAGGCTGCTCATGAACGGCAGAAGCAAGGGACTGGGACACTGCCCTATCAAGCAGGACAATGCCCTAGAGACTGACCATATATATGAATCATCTATTTTAATTTTGTTATTGTTTAAGGGTTTAAAGGCTGCTCATGAACGGCAGAGGCAAGGGACAGGGACACTGCCCTATCAAGCAGGACAATGCCCTAGAGACTGACCATATATATGAATCATCTATTTTAATTTTGTTATTGTTTAAGGGTTTAAAGGCTGCTCATGAACGGCAGAAGCAAGGGACAGTGACACTGCCCTATCAAGCAGGACAATGCCCTAGAGACTGACCATATATATGAATCATCTATTTTAATTTTGTTATTGTTTAAGGGTTTAAAGGCTGCTCATGAACGGCAGAGGCAAGGGACTGGGACACTGCTCTATCAAGCAGGACAATGCCCTAGAGACTGACCATATATATGAATCATCTATTTTAATTTTGTTATTGTTTAAGGGTTTAAAGGCTGCTCATGAACGGCAGAGGCAAGGGACTGGGACACTGCCCTATCAAGCAGGACAATGCCCTAGAGACTGACCATATATATGAATCATCTATTTTAATTTTGTTATTGTTTAAGGGTTTAAAGGCTGCTCATGAACGGCAGAGGCAAGGGACAGGGACACTGCCCTATCAAGCAGGACAATGCCCTAGAGACTGACCATATATATGAATCATCTATTTAAATTCCGTTACTGTTTAAGGGTTAAAAGGCTGCTCATGAACGGCAGAAGCAAGGGACAGTGACACTGCCCTATCAAGCAGGACAATGCCCTAGAGACTGACCATATATATGAATCATCTATTTTAATTTTGTTATTGTTTAAGGGTTTAAAGGCTGCTCATGAACGGCAGAAGCAAGGGACAGTGACACTGCCCTATCAAGCAGGACAATGCCCTAGAGACTGACCATATATATGAATCATCTATTTTAATTTTGTTATTGTTTAAGGGTTTAAAGGCTGCTCATGAACGGCAGAGGCAAGGGACTGGGACACTGCCCTATCAAGCAGGACAATGCCCTAGAGACGGACCATATATATGAATCATCTATTTTAATTTTGTTATTGTTTAAGGGTTTAAAGGCTGCTCATGAACGGCAGAGGCAAGGGACTGGGACACTGCCCTATCAAGCAGGACAATGCCCTAGAGACTGACCATATATATGAATCATCTATTTTAATTTTGTTATTGTTTAAGGGTTTAAAGGCTGCTCATGAACGGCAGAGGCAAGGGACTGGGACACTGCCCTATCAAGCAGGACAATGCCCTAGAGACTGACCATATATATGAATCATCTATTTTAATTTTGTTATTGTTTAAGGGTTTAAAGGCTGCTCATGAACGGCAGAGGCAAGGGACTGGGACACTGCCCTATCAAGCAGGACAATGCCCTAGAGACTGACCATATATATGAATCATCTATTTTAATTTTGTTATTGTTTAAGGGTTTAAAGGCTGCTCATGAACGGCAGAGGCAAGGGACTGGGACACTGCCCTATCAAGCAGGACAATGCCCTAGAGACTGACCATATATATGAATCATCTATTTTAATTTTGTTATTGTTTAAGGGTTTAAAGGCTGCTCATGAACGGCAGAGGCAAGGGACTGGGACACTGCCCTATCAAGCAGGACAATGCCCTAGAGACGGACCATATATATGAATCATCTATTTTAATTTTGTTATTGTTTAAGGGTTTAAAGGCTGCTCATGAACGGCAGAGGCAAGGGACTGGGACACTGCCCTATCAAGCAGGACAATGCCCTAGAGACTGACCATATATATGAATCATCTATTTTAATTTTGTTATTGTTTAAGGGTTTAAAGGCTGCTCATGAACGGCAGAGGCAAGGGACTGGGACACTGCCCTATCAAGCAGGACAATGCCCTAGAGACTGACCATATATATGAATCATCTATTTTAATTTTGTTATTGTTTAAGGGTTTAAAGGCTGCTCATGAACGGCAGAGGCAAGGGACTGGGACACTGCCCTATCAAGCAGGACAATGCCCTAGAGACTGACCATATATATGAATCATCTATTTTAATTTTGTTATTGTTTAAGGGTTTAAAGGCTGCTCATGAACGGCAGAGGCAAGGGACTGGGACACTGCCCTATCAAGCAGGACAATGCCCTAGAGACGGACCATATATATGAATCATCTATTTTAATTTTGTTATTGTTTAAGGGTTTAAAGGCTGCTCATGAACGGCAGAGGCAAGGGACTGGGACACTGCCCTATCAAGCAGGACAATGCCCTAGAGACGGACCATATATATGAATCATCTATTTTAATTTTGTTATTGTTTAAGGGTTTAAAGGCTGCTCATGAACGGCAGAGGCAAGGGACTGGGACACTGCCCTATCAAGCAGGACAATGCCCTAGAGACTGACCATATATATGAATCATCTATTTTAATTTTGTTATTGTTTAAGGGTTTAAAGGCTGCTCATGAACGGCAGAGGCAAGGGACTGGGACACTGCCCTATCAAGCAGGACAATGCCCTAGAGACTGACCATATATATGAATCATCTATTTTAATTTTGTTATTGTTTAAGGGTTTAAAGGCTGCTCATGAACGGCAGAGGCAAGGGACTGGGACACTGCCCTATCAAGCAGGACAATGCCCTAGAGACGGACCATATATATGAATCATCTATTTTAATTTTGTTATTGTTTAAGGGTTTAAAGGCTGCTCATGAACGGCAGAGGCAAGGGACTGGGACACTGCCCTATCAAGCAGGACAATGCCCTAGAGACTGACCATATATATGAATCATCTATTTTAGTTTCGTTACTGTTTAAGGGTTTAAAGGCTGCTCATGAACGGCAGAGGCAAGGGACTGGGACACTGCCCTATCAAGCAGGACAATGCCCTAGAGACGGACTATATATATGAATCATCTATTTTAGTTTCGTTACTGTTTAAGGGTTTAAAGGCTGCTCATGAACGGCAGAGGCAAGGGACAGGGACACTGCCCTATCAAGCAGGACAATGCCCTAGAGACTGACCATATATAATAATCATATATTTTATTTTCGTTACTGTTTAAGGGTTTAAAGGCTGCTCATGAACGGCAGAGGCAAGGGACAGGGACACTGCCCTATCAAGCAGGACAATGCCCTAGAGACGGACCATATATATGAATCATCTATTTTAATTTTGTTATTGTTTAAGGGTTTAAAGTCTGCTCATGAACGGCAGAAGCAAGGGACAGTGACACTGCCCTATCAAGCAGGACAATGCCCTAGAGACGGACCATATATATGAATCATCTATTTTAATTTTGTTATTGTTTAAGGGTTTAAAGGCTGCTCATGAACGGCAGAGGCAAGGGACAGTGACACTGCCCTATCAAGCAGGACAATGCCCTAGAGACGGACCATATATATGAATCATCTATTTTAATTTTGTTATTGTTTAAGGGTTTAAAGTCTGCTCATGAACGGCAGAAGCAAGGGACAGTGACACTGCCCTATCAAGCAGGACAATGCCCTAGAGACGGACCATATATATGAATCATCTATTTTAATTTTGTTATTGTTTAAGGGTTTAAAGGCTGCTCATGAACGGCAGAGGCAAGGGACAGTGACACTGCCCTATCAAGCAGGACAATGCCCTAGAGACTGACCATATATATGAATCATCTATTTTAATTTTGTTATTGTTTAAGGGTTTAAAGGCTGCTCATGGACGGCAGAAGCAAGGGACAGTGACACTGCCCTATCAAGCAGGACAATGCCCTAGAGACTGACCATATATATGAATCATCTATTTTAATTTTGTTATTGTTTAAGGGTTTAAAGGCTGCTCATGAACGGCAGAGGCAAGGGACTGGGACACTGCCCTATCAAGCAGGACAATGCCCTAGAGACTGACCATATATATGAATCATCTATTTTAATTTTGTTATTGTTTAAGGGTTTAAAGGCTGCTCATGAACGGCAGAGGCAAGGGACTGGGACACTGCCCTATCAAGCAGGACAATGCCCTAGAGACTGACCATATATATGAATCATCTATTTTAATTTTGTTATTGTTTAAGGGTTTAAAGGCTGCTCATGAACGGCAGAGGCAAGGGACTGGGACACTGCCCTATCAAGCAGGACAATGCCCTAGAGACTGACCATATATATGAATCATCTATTTTAATTTTGTTATTGTTTAAGGGTTTAAAGGCTGCTCATGAACGGCAGAGGCAAGGGATTGGGACACTGCCCTATCAAGCAGGACAATGCCCTAGAGACGGACTATATATATGAATCATCTATTTTAGTTTCGTTACTGTTTAAGGGTTTAAAGGCTGCTCATGAACGGCAGAAGCAAGGGACAGTGACACTGCCCTATCAAGCAGGACAATGCCCTAGAGACTGACCATATATATGAATCATCTATTTTAATTTTGTTATTGTTTAAGGGTTTAAAGGCTGCTCATGAACGGCAGAGGCAAGGGACTGGGACACTGCCCTATCAAGCAGGACAATGCCCTAGAGACGGACTATATATATGAATCATCTATTTTAGTTTCGTTACTGTTTAAGGGTTTAAAGGCTGCTCATGAACGGCAGAGGCAAGGGACTGGGACACTGCCCTATCAAGCAGGACAATGCCCTAGAGACGGACTATATATATGAATCATCTATTTTATTTTCGTTACTGTTTAAGGGTTTAAAGGCTGCTCATGAACGGCAGAGGCAAGGGACAGGGACACTGCCCTATCAAGCAGGACAATGCCCTAGAGACGGACCATATATATGAATCATCTATTTTAATTTTGTTATTGTTTAAGGGTTTAAAGTATGCTCATGAACGGCAGAAGCAAGGGACAGTGACACTGCCCTATCAAGCAGGACAATGCCCTAGAGACGGACCATATATATGAATCATCTATTTTAATTTTGTTATTGTTTAAGGGTTTAAAGGCTGCTCATGAACGGCAGAGGCAAGGGACAGTGACACTGCCCTATCAAGCAGGACAATGCCCTAGAGACGGACCATATATATGAATCATCTATTTTAATTTTGTTATTGTTTAAGGGTTTAAAGGCTGCTCATGGACGGCAGAAGCAAGGGACAGTGACACTGCCCTATCAAGCAGGACAATGCCCTAGAGACTGACCATATATATGAATCATCTATTTTAATTTTGTTATTGTTTAAGGGTTTAAAGGCTGCTCATGAACGGCAGAGGCAAGGGACAGTGACACTGCCATATCAAGCAGGACAATGCCCTAGAGACTGACCATATATACGATCAGCGCACAAGCCCCTCTCCACCCAAGATAGTTGCTGGTGACTCAGCAGAGAGACCTAAACCAACCCTCCTTAGCCGACAAGGATGGTGAGGTTGCAGTGACCAAAGTAACCAATGAGTTTGAACGGGACTCGAACATTAGTCTGACGATCACCTGTCAGGGATGTTACCATATCAGCCACCACAACCCTATTATTATTATTATTATTATTATTATTATTATTATTATTTACTAAGCTGCAACCCTAGTTGGAAAAGCAGGATGCTGTAATCCCCTGGGCTCCAACGGGGAAAATAGCTCAGTGAGGAAAGGAAACAAGGAAAAGTGGAATATTATAACAACTTTAACATTACAATAAATATTTCCTAAATGAACTATAAGAACTTTAACAAAATAAGAGGAAGAAAAATTGGATAGTGTGCCCGAGTTTACCCTCAAGCAAGAGAACTCTAACCCAAGACAGTGGAAGGCCATGGTACAGAGGCTATGGCACTACCCAAGACTAAAGAACAATGGTTTGATTTTGGAGTGTCCTTCTCCTAGAAGAGCTGCTTACCATAGCTAAAGAGTTTTCTACCCTTACCAAGAGGAAAGTGGCCATTGAACAATTACAGTGCAGTAGTTAACCCCTTGAGTGAAGAAGAATTGTTAGTTAATCTCAGTGTCGCAGGTGTATGAGGCCAGAAAAGAATATGTAAAGAATAGGCCAGACTACTCGGTGTATGGGTAGGCAAAGGGAAAATGAACCGTAACCCGAGAGAAGGATTCAATGTCTGGCCAGTCAAAGACCCCTATAGGGATCTCAATGGGTGGCTGTTGCCCTGGCCAAACTAATACTTCTATTCCTAAAATATTTTATTTTATTTGTTCATTACTTTTCTTATAGTTTATTTATTTCTTTTATTGCATCGTAGAGACAAAAGTATTGTCATTTCGGGCTATACGTTTATTTTTTTCTTGTTTTTAATGTATATATACTTTCATTGTTCTTAAAATACTGTATTCCAATTGTTCATTACTTGTCTCACAGCCTGTTTATTTCCTTGCTTCCTTTCATCACTGGGCTATTTTCCCTTATCGGGCCACTGGGATTATAGCTTAGCTTGTAATAATGAAAATGATAATAATAATAATAATACCATTGTATTAACCTATCTTAGTACAGCAAATGAATACTGGCATGAAATAAATACTGTCGACTTTGCCGCTTTAATATTCCTACACATTAAGGAATATAACAGGAGGAGTCTGTGGAGTCTTCTTGGATTTGGTTACTTTTAACATAGTTGAGGTCTTGAAGTGAATTAGTACATATCTTCAGCAATAATCTGTAGATTTTGCAGGTTTTGAGAGTAAAATATGAGAATCTAAGGGGTAGAAAATACCTAAAGAAATAATATTAATATGCGGCCAAAGCCATGTAAGTTTTTTTTAATGAATACAGATGTATTCAGACATTATTTAGCCGGTTGACCATATATTATTATTGATAATTGTCTGATCATTAAACTTGACCCAACACTTTTTTTTAACTTGAATCCTCTTTCTACCACTATTTATGTAAAATTTTACTATTTTTTTGTGTTACAAAAAAATAGCACTTAAATTTGTTTTTCATAATTAATTATCGAAAAAAATAAAAATTATTAAAATGTTAAAAAGGGCAAAACCCTTTTAAATCACACAATTTTGATGATAAACTTTCACCTCGTAAGTTCGTAACTCGTGAGGAAATGGCGGAATATCAAGTGCTCGGAGAGCCCAAAAGTCTTTACGATCACATTAATAAACAATAAATAAGCCTTAGTGGATAATGATATGATAGGAACGGGTCATCTGACAAGAGAAGAAGTTAGGGAGGAAGTTAGGGCGGGAGATGATAGAAATAAGGGAAAAGGAGAAAAAGAAAGACAATATAGTAATTTTCAACATAAAAGAAAGTACAAAAGTTGATAGTAATGAAAAACTGAAAGATGATTTTGATATAATTATGTGGAAATTTGATTAATTTGATTTTGCCAGGAATTTACTGGTTTAAAAGGGTATATATATATATATATATATATATATATATATATATATATATATATATATATATATATATATATATATTTATATATATATATACACATATATATATATATATATATATATATATATATATATATATATATATATATATATATATATATATATATATATATATATATTTATTTATACACACACACACACACACACATATATATATATATATATATATATATATATATATATATATATATATATATATATATATATATATATATATGCACGTGCCTAAGCCCAAAAAACGGATTTTGAGTGTAGTGAAAAATCTATTTTTGGGTGAAAGAGCCATGTCGTCCCGATGGACCCCCCCTCCTTTGGTTAAAGGGTGTTTATCCCTCCCTATGGTACTGTATCTGTAATAAATACTTTAAAAGCTACGAAAGAATGTTTGGTGGCGCCGCTTAGCGGCGGAAACCCGAACTATTTACAGTACATTAGGAGAGTCGAGTGTTTACCTCGCTAACGACTCTCCTATTTTTCTTGCCACATTCCCTCTCGTAATGAAAGGCTATTTGGGGTGTAAATAGCTATGAGACGTGTCAAGATATGTCCTTACGCGATATCCCTTGGAGAGATTTAAGGGATACTCACTCCAGGAGTTAGAATTCTGGGTACCTTCGGTAAATTCTCTGGGATATATCACTGTAGTCACATATAACTTAGGCAGCTACCAACGAAGGAACTTCCATCAGGACGACATGGCTCTTTCACCCAAAAATAGATTTTTCACTACGCTCAAAATCCGTTGTATAGGCTACTTGGTGTATGTGCATCAAGTGTCCTTCTAGATTCTGTTGTTGTATTGAGTGAAAGGATTTTTTTCTCTAATGCTCGATCCTAAGACCGAAAATAGAAATAGGATGGGGCCAGATTTATTAAATTATAAAATTCGGAATTACTAAGGCCGGGAGCACACTAGCGACTCTGTGGCGCCACAAAGCCACAGCATCATGTGGCGGGGATGTGGTCTCCCATAGGTTTCCATTGTAATGGTTTTCGCCTCCCGCCTTTTCTTATATGGGGAGTCTGTATTTGTCAGCCGTGAAGGTAACACTTCATAATATAAATAAGTCAGGAATAAATAGTTGATTTGCAATTATCGGTATTTATTTGGCTTCTGAATCAAGTTACCAAAACTGTGAGAAAGAAAATTTGCAAATACTTCTTGAAATATCTTTAAACATCAAAAGTTTTGTTGATAGTATGTAAATAAATTAATACATGACATTACATCTCGCAGGTGGTAAATATTCATATTCTAAATTGCCTTTGTTGATGAAAAAAAACAATAGTTTTTTAGGTAGAACTCATAAACATTGGGGAAATTATGTCGTACTTAGAAGCAGAGTATCCTTCGGGTAGACTATTTCATGTGACGTCACATGGAGGAGACATTTGGTCTAGAAAACGGGAAATATTATTGCGAACTTCATTTAATGAAAGTATTATTATTCCCAATTTTGATATATTTATTTATGATTATTACATAAATGTTATATTATAGAAAGGAACATATTTATTTATAATCATTACACAAATATTTATTTTTTATAAAAAGGAACCTGTATTAGAAAAGATTAGCATCATCAGTCAGGTTGTAGGCCCACTACATTGCTTACCATTTTCTTTAAATATCGCCTACCCAAAAAAAAAAAAAAATTAATGAATAAAAAAATCGAAGTAAACATATATATGTTCCGCGCTATGTTGGAATCTGCGCCGATTCCGAATCAGGTTGCGCGACGGTAGAATTCTTACTTTGTGCGGCAAAGTTGAAATGCAGTGTTGGGTTCCCGCCAGTGTTGACGCCTATATAAAGCACAAGCCGACGACATTAACTGGATAGGTACGCTCCTCGGACACCCCTTTAAGGGTATACTCGGTCGCGCGCGACCCCGACTCCGAAAAAAATTCAGGAAAAATTTAGTTATGCATCAATCTGTATTGTTTGACTTGCTAAAAATATTTCAAAGAATGCTAAAAACTACTGAAAATATAAATGATACCCATCTACAAAATAACTATTTATTGGAAATATATTAAAAATTAAAGTATACAAAAAAAGACGACGTAAATATTCACAAAAAATAGAAATATACATATGCACATAAATCCCTTTAGGGACACCTTCTTAAATGGCAAAGCAACAGCGTGTAATTGCTGGAAATGAGTTGGACCCATAGAAGTCAAAATCTGAAATGAGAAAAAAAGGGTAACTTTTTTTGGCCAAAAAAATTTGTCCAAATTTCATGAATTTTTTTGGGTACCCAAATGAAATAGGAAGAGGCTAATTTTTTTTATAGAATAAACTCATATTATCTTAGAACAGAAATACATAATAAAATGTGCAATAAGATGTAATTTACTGTTATATCAGGGGCAAAATCTAAGGGTCATTTTTTGACGGCCTAGTTTCACAATGTAAATTTCTTATGAAAATCATTGTATCTCCTATAAAATATGATATTTATGCATTAAAATATACCAAAATATCACGAATTCTATACAGAACAAGAATATATAGAGATATGCCAACTTACCTTTCGGGTATGTCAACAAAATGGCCGCAGACCGCAACAATTCTTACAGCCCAATCTACCACTTGAAATGAAGAATGGGGTTGCAAACTCCATATTATCATCAACATCTCTTTTTAACTCCATTAGAAGTGTGTTGATGACATCCATGCCGAGGGAATACTGCCTGCTGGCCATTATTGAAGATAAATTCAAAATAAATAGAAAAAAATCAAATTTGCAAAAAATAAAAAAAATTCAGAAATTAGCATTTGAGGGAAAATGGACCTCATGGCAATATATGGCATCTAAGCCAAAACCAATGTCATGCAAGTGGTAGACACACCATCCATCCACACTTTCCAACTATAAAGAACCAAACAAGTATCAACACTGTTCGACAATTTATAATTATGTAATAACTTTGTTGTTTGATCACTTACCCCTATAAAGGTATGTCAGGGTCGAGGTCGACCCCTGGGTGGGTAAAAAAACGGGGAAGGAGGGAAGTTAGACGAAAATCAGTCCTAAAGCAGACATTGGCATGTAGACTAGTCACCCCTTGCAGGTCGATCACTTCCATATTCGAGACAGCTGATGATTTATGGGGAAAAAACAGGTTTTGAAAATGCTGTAGAGGTCGCATACGACCCATCATACCTTTCCAGGGTAACCTTCTGCCAAGCTGCTAACAAGTGTTCAATTGCCAGTTAAATACTTATTATTATGTAGTCTAGGAATAACTAATAACTGAGTAATTTGCCAAACTTTCTAAATCATTCTAAATCATGACCTGACTTTACATAATGGCCTGATCACTGCATATACGACGAGGAGATCACTCCCATAGAACCTAATACTGTTAACACACCTATTGCCATATAAGGTAAACGAGTCAGTCGGCGTATTTACGTGAATCTGTTTCACTCCACAGCAACCAAAGTACGATTCCAACTTGGTCGCGCGATCTGGGAATCTTCACATTGCGCAGCGCCAAGTGAGAATATTCCAACACGGTGTAGATTCTGAGATGGGTCGCAACATTCATATGCTGTACTAAGATATATTATTATTATTATTATTATTATTATTATTATTATTATTATTATTAGCTAATCTACAACCCTAGTTAGGAAAACAGGATGCTATAAGCCTGATGGCTCCAACAGCGAAAATAGCCCAGTGAGTAAAGGGAACTACAAGAGAAGTAATAAACAATTAGAATAAAATATCTAAAAAAGTAACATTAAAATTAATCTTCCATATATAAACTAACAGTAAAAAAGAGCGAAAGATAAAAGTGTGCCCGAGTGTACCCTCAAGCAAGAGAACTCTACCCCAAGATAGTGAAAGACCATGGTACAAAGGCTATGGCATTGTCCAAGACTAGAGAACAATGGTTTGATTTTGGAGTGTCCTTCTCCTAGAGGAGCTGCTTACCATAGCTGAAGAGTGTTTTCTACCCTTGCAATGGAATGGATTCTGATCTTTATGTTAATAAGACAAAAGCATCAGTTTCCTTATAAGTCTAAGCTGAAACTGGAGACAACGTGCCATTATGATAGTGTGCAGTTCTTGTTTCATCTGTGTTTATTTCAAGAATTTCAAAAATCTATATCAGCACATAGATTCTCTCTCTCTCTCTCTCTCTCTCTCTCTCTCTCTCTCTCTCTCTCTCTCTCTCTCTCTCTCTCTCTCTCTCTCTCTCTCTATATATATATATATATATATAGGCCTATATATATATATATATATATATATATATATATATATATATATATATATATATTAGCTAATAATAATAACAATAATGATAATAATAATAATAATAATAATAATAATAATATTATATTAATAGTGACAATTATAATAATAATAATGATAATGATGATAATAGTAAATATAATAGTAATAATAATAATAATAATAATGGTAATAATAATATTAATGATGATACTATTAATAACAATAATAATAATAATAACAATGATGATGATGACAATAATAATAGTAATAATGATGATAATAATAATAATGATAGAAATAATAATAATAATAATAATAATAATAATAATAATAATAATAATAATAATAGTAATAATAATAATAACAATAATAATAATAATTGATGATGCTTATAAGTGAAAGAATAAGAAATTGAAACTGTGGAGAAGCTACTGAAAGTTAAGAGAGTTTTATAAGCCACAATGTTACCTGGATTATAAGGAAAATCATTAATTTAATAATTGACTCTATTTTTCCTCCATTAACTTCTCTGTCCTACGAGGGCAGCCATTCAAACTTCAAACGATCGAAATAATTGACTATTCTAAAAATATTTTGCAATTTTTCTCCTCCTTTGATTTTTTTTTTTTGGGGGGGGGAAATTCATTAAAGAAATATTTTTATTATAAAATCATTGTTGACCATAGATCAAAAAGATATATACTATTTTTTATTTGTATATTAAATTTTTTTATAACTTAATTCGTTGACGGTTTTTGAAATTCATTAAAAAAAAATATTAAATCATTGCTACCCAAAGTTTAAAAAAATATAGATTTTTTTTATTTGTATATTAATTTTTTTCATAACTTAATTCATTGAAGGTAATGGACCTATATTATATCTTTATTAGTGTATGCAACCCGTCATAAATGACGTTTAAATATTTAAATAGATATACATACTCACAGATTCTTCTCCCGACCTGAGAAATGAGGAGAGACCAAGTAGTCATACGTTTCACAATGCTGCTGAACGTAACAGGAAGAAGTATACACACACACAGACACACACACACACACACACACACACATATATATATATATATATATATATATATATATATATATATATATATATATATATATATATATATATATATACAGTATGGCCAGACCCTTGCTCTTTATCATATAGGCCTTATTGCCTTATA
This sequence comes from Palaemon carinicauda, assembly GCF_036898095.1. NCBI lineage: Eukaryota > Metazoa > Arthropoda > Malacostraca > Decapoda > Palaemonidae > Palaemon > Palaemon carinicauda. The sequence continues at coordinate 195,464,651 of NC_090726.1, forward strand.
CTATGGGTTCCCCCAGGTCCCTCAGTGTGAGGCACCTCGTATATCCACCAGTGAGTTGCTAATGCATCTTCCGGTGTATTTTGCATCTTGGAGTCTTGGAAGTCTGGAGAGAGAGAGAGAGAGAGAGAGAGAGAGAGAGAGAGAGAGAGAGAGAGAGAGAGAGAGAGAGAGAGAGAGAGAGAGAGAGAGAGCTTTTTTCTTCCAAATAGTGCGACTCCTAATTGAATCTAAATGTGAACCTTCGGTTGTAATGTTTTTTTAGCCCCAAAAACCTCTTTTGGAAGAATCCGATCTTTTAGGGAAGCTCAGTTTGCAGAGATGTTTCCAAATTGGGTGAAGGAAATTTGAACTTTTATGAGGCTATTTATTTTGTCTCGGGTGATCATGAAAAGGTTTTTTTTTTCTTTTTTTAATACAGATTTTTTCATAGTTTTATTTTTGTGGGTTTGTAATAATTCTTTTTATTGTTTTGTTTTATATTGGAAGAAATCAGTGTTTAATCATGCTGAGTTTAACCTTGATTTATAATCGTGTGTGTGTACATATATATATATATATATATATATATATATATATATATATATATATATATATATACACGTGCATATATATATATATATATATATATATATATATGTGTGTGTGTATATATATATATATATATATATATATATATATATATATATATATATGCGTGCATATATATATATATATATATATATATATATATATATATATATATATATGTATATATATATATATATATATATATATATATATATATATATATATATATATATATATATATATATATACGTGTGTGTGTGTGTATGTCCGTTTGTATATATATATATATATATATATATATATATATATATATATATATATATATATATATATATATATATGTGTGTGTGTGTGTATGTATGTATGTATATACATACTTCACATACCCTTTTAAAACGGTAAATTCCTGGCAAAATCAAATCAATCAAACTTCCACATAATTATATCAAAATCATCTTTCAGTTTTTTATTACTATTAACTTTTGTACTTTCTTTTTTTGTTGAAAATTACTATATTGTTTTTCTTTTTCTCCTTTTCCTTTATTTCTATCATCTCCCGCCCTAACTTCCTCCCTAACTTCTTCTCTTGTCAGCTGACCCGTTCCTATCATATCATTATCCACTAAGGCTCATTTGTTGTTTATTAATGTGATCGTAAAGACTTTTGGGCTCTCCGAGCACTTGATATTCCGCCATTTCCTCACGAGTTACGAGGTGAAAGTTTATCATCAAAATTGTGTGATTTAAAAGGGTTTTGCCCTTTTTAACATTTTAATAATTTTATCTTTTTTTCGATAATTAATTATGAAAAACAAATTTAAGTGCTATTTTTTTTGTAACACAAAAAAATAGTAAAACTTTACATAAATAGTGGTAGAAAGAGGATTCAAGTTAAAAAAAAGTGTTGGGTCAAGTTTAATGATGAGAATCATCAAAAATATTAGGTGGTCAAACAGCTAAATTATTTTTGAATACATCTGTATTCATTAAAAAAAACTTACATGGCTTTGGCCGCATATTAATATAATTTCTTTAAGTATTTTCTACGCCTTAGATTCTCATATTTCACTCTCAAAACCTGCAAAATCTACAGATTATTGCTGAAGATATGCACTAATTCAGTTCAAGACCTCAACTATGTTAAAAGTAACCAAATCCAAGAAGACTCCACAGACTCCTCCTGTTATATTCCTTAATGTGTAGGAATATTAAAGCGGCAAAGTCGACAGTATTTGTTTCATGCCAGTATTCATTTGCTGTACTAAGATAGGTTAATACAATGGTATTATTATTATTATTATCATTTTCATTATTACAAGCTAAGCTATAATCCCAGTGGCCCGATAAGGGAAAATAGCCCAGTGATGAAAGGAAGCAAGGAAATAAACAGGCTGTGAGACAAGTAATGAACAATTGGAATACAGTATTTTAAGAACAATGAAAGTATATATACATTAAAAACAAGAAAAAAATAAACGTATAGCCTGAAATGACAATACTTTTGTCTCTACGATGCAATAAAAGAAATAAATAAACTATAAGAAAAGTAATGAACAAATAAAATAAAATATTTTAGGAATAGAGGTATTAGTTTAGCCAGGGCACCAGCCACCCATTGAGATACTACCGCTAGAGAGCTATAGGGGTCTTTGACTGGCCAGACATTGAATCCTTCTCTCGGGTTACGGTTCATTTTCCCTTTGCCTACCCATACACCGAGTAGTCTGGCCTATTCTTTACATATTCTCTTCTGGCCTCATACACCTGCGACACTGAGATTACCTAACAATTCTTCTTCACTCAACGGGTTAACTACTGCACTGTAATTGTTCAATGGCCACTTTCCTCTTGGTAAGGGTAGAAAGGACTCTTTATATATGGTAAGCAGCTCTTCTAGGAGAAGGACACTCCAAAATCAAACCATTGTTCTTTAGTCTTGGGTAGTACCATAGCCTCTGTACCATGGCCTTCCACTGTCTTGGGTTAGAGTTCTCTTGCTTGAGGGTAAACTCGGGCACACTATCCAGTTTTTCTTCCTCTTATTTTGTTAAAGTTCTAATAGTTCATTTAGGAAATATTTATTGTAATGTTAAAGTTGTTATAATATTCCACTTTTCCTTGTTTCCTTTCCTCACTGAGCTATTTTCCCCGTTGGAGCCCAGGGGATTACAGCATCCTGCTTTTCCAACTAGGGTTGCAGCTTAGTAAATAATAATAATAATAATAATAATAATAATAATAATAATAAAAATAATAATAATAGGGTTGTGGTGGCTGATATGGTAACATCCCTGACAGGTGATCGTCAGACTATTGTTCGAGTCCCGTTCAAACTCATTAGTTACTTTGGTCACTGCAACCTCACCATCCTTGTCGGCTAAGGAGGGTTGGTTTAGGTCTCTCTGCTGAGTCACCAGCAACTATCTTGGGTGGAGAGGGGCTTGTGCGCTGATCGTATATGTGGTCAGTCTCTAGGGCATTGTCCTGCTTGATAGGGCAGTGTCACTGTCCCTTGCCTCTGCCATTCATGAGCAGCCTTTAAACCCTTAAACAGTAACGAAACTAAAATAGATGATTCATATATATGGTCAGTCTCTAGGGCATTGTCCTGCTTGATAGGGCAGTGTCACTGTTCCTTGCCCTATCAAGCAGGACAATGCCCTAGAGACTGACCATATATACGATCAGCGCACAAGCCCCTCTCCACCCAAGATAGTTGCTGGTGACTCAGCAGAGAGACCTAAACCAACCCTCCTTAGCCGACAAGGATGGTGATGTTGCAGTGACCAAAGTAACTAATGAGTTTGAACGGGACTCGAACATTAGTCTGACGATCACCTGTCAGGGATGTTACCATATCAGCCACCACAACCCTATTATTATTATTTTTATTATTATTATTATTATTATTATTATTTACTAAGCTGCAATCCTAGTTGGAAAAGCAGGATGCTGTAATCCCCTGGGCTCCAACGGGGAAAATAGCTCAGTGAGGAAAGGAAACAAGGAAAAGTGGAATATTATAACAACTTTAACATTACAATAAATATTTCCTAAATGAACTATAAGAACTTTAACAAAATAAGAGGAAGAAAAATTGGATAGTGTGCCCGAGTTTACCCTCAAGAAAGAGAACTCTAACCCAAGACAGTGGAAGGCCATGGTACAGAGGCTATGGCACTACCCAAGACTAAAGAACAATGGTTTGATTTTGGAGTGTCCTTCTCCTAGAAGAGATGCTTACCATAGCTAAAGAGTTTTCTACCCTTACCAAGAGGAAAGTGGCCATTGAACAATTACAGTGCAGTAGTTAACCCGTTGAGTGAAGAAGAATTGTTAGGTAATCTCAGTGTCGCAAGTGTATGAGGCCAGAAGAGAATATGTAAAGAATAGGCCAGACTACTCGGTGTATGGGTAGGCAATGGGAAAATGAACCGTAACCCGAGAGAAGGATTCAATGTCTGGCCAGTCAAAGACCCCTATAGCTCTCTAGCGGTAGTATCTCAATGGGTGGCTGGTGCCCTGGCCAAACTAATACTTCTATTCCTAAAATATTTTATTTTATTTGTTCATTACTTCTCTTATAGTTTATTTATATCTTTTATTGCATCGTAGAGACAAAAGTACTGTCATTTCAGGCTATACGTTTATTTTTTTTCTTGTTTTTAATGTATATATACTTTTATTGTTCTTAAAATACTGTATTCCAATTGTTCATTACTTGTCTCACAGCCTGTTTATTTCCTTGCTTCCTTTCATCACTGGGCTATTTTCCCTTATCGGGCCACTGGGATTATAGCTTAGCTTGTAATAATGATAATAATGAAAATAATAATAATAATAATCATGATAATAATAATAATACCATTGTATTACCCTATCTTAGTACAGCACATGAATACTGGCATGAAACAAATACTGTCGACTTTGCCGCTTTAATATTCCTACACATTAAGGAATATAACAGGAGGAGTCTGTGGAGTCTTCTTGGATTTGGTTACTTTTAACATAGTTGAGGTCTTGAACTGAATTAGTGCATATCTTCAGCAATAATCTGTAGATTTTGCAGGTTTTGAGAGTAAAATATGAGAATCTAAGGCGTAGAAAATACTTAAAGAAATTATATTAATATGCGGCCAAAGCCATGTAAGTTTTTTATAATGAATACAGATGTATTCAAAAATAATTTAGCTGTTTGACCACCTAATATTTTTGATGATTGTCTCATCATTAAACTTGACCCAACACTTTTTTTTAACTTGAATCCTCTTTCTACCACTATTTATGTAAAATTTTACTATTGTTCTGTGTTACAAAAAAATAGCACTTAAATTTGTTTTTCATAATTAATTATCGAAAAAAAGATAAAATTATTAAAATGTTAAAAAGGGCAAAACCATTTTAAATCACATAATTTTGATGATAAACTTTCACCTCGTAACTCGTGAGGAAATGGCGGAATATCAAGTGCTCGGAGAGCCCAAAAGTCTTTACGATCACATTAATAAACAACAAATGAGCCTTAGTGGATAATGATATGATAGGAACGGGTCAGCTGACAAGAGAAGAAGTTAGGGAGGAAGTTAGGGCGGGAGATGATAGAAATAAAGGAAAAGGAGAAAAAGAAAAACAATATAGTAATTTTCAACAAAAAAAAAAGAAAGTAAAAAAGTTGATAGTAATGAAAAACTGAAAGATGATTTTGATATAATTATGTGGAAGTTTGATTAATTTGATTTTGCCAGGAATTTACTGGTTTAAAAGGATATATATATATATATATATATATATATATATATATATATATATATATATATATATATATATATATATAGCCTATATATATACATATATATATATATATTTATTTATATACACACACACATATATATATGTATATATAGATATATATATATATATATATATATATATATATATATATATATATATATATATATATATATATATATATATATATATATGCACGTGCCTAAGCCCAAAAAACGGATTTTGAGCATAGTGAAAAATCTATTTTTGGGTGAAAGAGCCATGTCGTCCTGATGGACCCATCCTCCTTTGGTTAAAGGGTGTTTATCCCTCCCTATGGTACTGTATCTGTAATAAATACTTTAAAAGCTACAGAAGAATGTTTGGTGGCGCCGCTTAGCGGCGGAAGCCCGAACTATTTACAGTACATTAGGAGAGTCGAGTGTTTACCTCGCTAACGACTCTCCTATTTTTCTTGCCACATTCCCTCTCGTAATGAAAGGCTATTTGGGGTGTAAATAGCTATGAGACGTATCAAGATATGTCCTTACGCGATATCCCTTGGAGAGATTTAAGGGATACTCGCTCCAGGTGTTAGAATTCTGGGTACCTTCGGTAAATTCTCTGGGATATATCACTGTAGTCACATATAACTTAGGAAGTTACCAACGAAGGAACTTCCATCAGGACGACATGGCTCTTTCACCCAAAAATAGATTTTTCACTAAGCTCAAAATCCGTTGTATAGGCTACTTGGTGTATGTGCATCAAGTGTCCTTCTAGATTCTCTTGTTGTATTGAGTGAAAGGATTTTTTTTCTCTAATGCTCGATCCCAAGACCGAAAATAGAAATAGGATGTGGCCGGATTTATTAGATTATAAAATTCGGAATTACTAAGGCCGGGAGCACACTAGCGACTCTGTGGCGCCACAAAGCCACAGCATCATGTGGCGGGGATGTGGTCTCCCATAGGTTTCCATTGTAATGGTTTTCGCCTCCCGCCTTTTCTTATATGGGGAGTCTGTATTTGTCAGCCGTGAAGGTAACACTTCATAATATAAATAAGTCCATTCAGGAATAAATAGTTGATTGGCTATCATCGGTATTTATTTGGCTCCTGAATTAAGTTACCAAAACTGTGAGAAAGAAAATTTGCAAATACTTCTTGAAATATCTTTAAACATCAAAAGTTTTGTTGATAGTATGTAAATAAATTAATACATGACATTACATCTCGCAGGTGGTAAATATTCATATTCTAAATTGCCTTTGTTGATGAAAAAAAAAAAACAATAGTTTTTTAGGTAGAACTCATAAACATTGGGGAAATTATGTCGTACTTAGAAGCAGAGTATCCTTCGGGTAGACTATTTCATGTGACGTCACATGGAGGAGACATTTGGTCTAGAAAACGGGAAATATTATTGCGAGCTTCATTTACTGAAAGAATTATTATTCCCAATTTTGATATATTTATTTATGATTATTACATAAATGTCATATTATAGAAAGGAACATATTTATTTATAATTATTACACAAATATTTATTTTTTATAAAAAGGAACCTGTATTAGAAAAGATTAGCATCATCAGTCAGGTTGTAGGCCTACTACATTGCTTACCATTTTCTTTAAATATCGCCTACCCCCCCCCAAAAAAAAAAAATTTAATAAATAAAAAAATCGAAGTAATCATATATATGTTCCGCGCTATGTTGGAATCTGCGCCGATTCCGAATCGGGTTGCGCGATGGTAGAATTCTTACTTTGTGCAGCAAAGTTGAAATGCAGTGTTGGGTTCCCGCCGGTGTTGACGGCTATATAAAGCACAAGCAGACGACATTAACGTTAAGTGCTTGTCTGTCACGACCTTCTGCCAAGATGCTAACAAGTGTTCAATTGCCAGTTAAGAATTATTATTATCTAGTCTAGGACTAACTAATAACTGAGTAATTTGCCAAACTTTCTAATTCATTCTTTGATTTGACTTGGTGACGATTTAAACCCTGAAAGAAGTAAAACTAGAATAGATTATTCACTGGCAAAATCAAACATGGATCTACACCATGAACATATGACTGCTGAATTAGTATTTGTGTGTTAGTTACATAGTAATTTATAGCAGTAGATAGTTGAAGTTTGCATGAATGGTGGATATATGAATTGAGGTGTCCATTACAGAGAGGTTGTACTGTATGTGCATGATCAGAGTGTTCTTGTATGTTTGCTGTAATGTGATGGATGTTTGTTGGTTTGTAGCGACTACTTGCATTACATTTAATGTGAGAAACTGCCAGCAGATTGTATATCCTTTCTTGACTTCCCAACATCAAGATGTGGTTATTATTGCAACAAAAAATTATTTGTAATTTATGACAATTGATAGTGTGTTAAAGGTGCTTTGAATCATTATAAAATTAACATACACACTGTTTAAAAAATATCAAATGCATAAAAAATGATATTAGTTGAGTAACTATAACAGCCTCCCCATTGTTTGTGAATTAGAGGCTGACATTCAACAATTTTAAGTGGCCTAAACACAGTGACAGATAGGGGTGGCAATTCCATACTACAATAACAAACGCCTTAGAAACAAATTAAACACACGTAATAACCTGACTTTACATAATGGCCTGATCACTGCATATACGACGAGGAGATCACCCCATAGAACCTAATACTGTTAACACACCTATTGCCATATAAGGTAAACGAGTCAGTCGGCGTATTTACGTGAATCTGTTTCACTCCACAGCAACCAAAATACGATTCCAACTTGGTCGCGCGATCTGGGAATCTTCACATTGCGCAGCGCCAAGTGAGAATATTCCAACACGGTGCAGATTCTGAGATGGGTCGCATTATTATTATTATTATTATTATTATTATTATTACTTGCTAAGCTACAACAATAGCTGAAAAACCAGGATGCTATGATAATAATAATAATAATAATAATAATAATAATAATAATAATAATGATAATAATAAGTGTGATGGAGTTTTTTTGCGTTTTGTTTGCTATAAAAAAAAATTTTCTCGTCTTAGACATTAGTTTTCCTTGCATGGAATACTATACGCATCAATACGAGATCTGTGCACTTTTTATACTTCTCTCTCTCTCTCTCTCTCTCTCTCTCTCTCTCTCTCTCTCTCTCTCTCTCTCTCTCTCTCTCTCTCAGCGTCGTATTGCAATTGTAGACTTTGCCAGAGTTGCATCTTAGCGCCGATTTCCATCTTCTTCTATTCCTCCTCCACTTGGGATCTGTTGTTCAGTTTGTCTGAATGTTGTTGTTGTTGCATTGCAAGTTCCCCCGTTGCACGTGAGCGCTGATTGGTCTCCTAGGTCCCAGTGCTTTGTGCCACTTTAGTTTAAATTCATAGATGTCTTTCGATCCTGTTGGCTTCTAGCCTTTTTCTGTGAATCTTAGAGAGAGAGAGAGAGAGAGAGAGAGAGAGAGAGAGAGAGAGAGAGAGAGAGAGAGAGAGAGAGAGAGACTTAGGTTTTTCCTTACCGATAATTTTATAATTCTAAGCATATTTAGTTAATCTTTAGCCAATTTTGATGTCTTATTTAGCCAAACTACAACTAAAACCCAAATCCAGCATTTCAAAGGGCTGACCTTGACCTTTTGACCTCTGGTGACCTCTAATAATAAAATAATTAATTATTATTATATCAAATAAATCTACTGATCAATAGCATCATTTTGGTATATAGTTCGTTATGCTAGGCCCACTGTGAGAGGAGCTGCAGCCAATTTACTTTGCCCTATCACCATATTTTGCCGAATAATGAAAAGTCCGTTTTCGGACAAAAGAGGTTAATAAAATCCACACCCACCACTGCCCAACTTAAAGATACCCATTTTTGGATGTCCCATGGTAGACCCTTTCCAAATATACCCACTAGAATTTTGGTCATCTCCGGTAAATAAATGGGGACTAGCTCTCACTCTAAGTAGACTACCTGCTGTTTATTCTCCGTTGAATAAAATAACAAGCCTTGCTCGACTAATGAGGTTTATTTACGTAGTTTCTTCTATTTTAAGGTTTGATAAAAACAAATTATAAGATTTGGTAGATTATCAGATTTTAGAAACATTTATTTTTCTGGTGAAGTTTCAAAATATCTTTACTTGCTATCGAACTGACGACCAAAACTGAAAAGTATTCTCAGGCGCCTTTAACACAAAGGGCCTCGGTTAGATTTCGCCAGTCGTCTCTATCTTGAGCTTTTAAATCAATACTTGTCCATTCATCATTTACTTCACGCTTCATAGTCCTCAGTCATGTAGGCCTGGGTCTTCCAACTCTTCTAGTACCTTGTGAAGCCTAATAATTTCAATAATTGAAAGTTTGGCAAAGTAACCTTTCTTGGGGAGTGCGAAGAACTTGCCTAGAAATTATAAGCTACGCTACAAGACTAGTTGGAAAAGGAGAATGCTATAAGCCTAAGGGCTCCAACGGTGAAAAATAGTCTAATGAGGAAAGGAAATAGGGAAATAAATAAACTAAAGGAGAAACTATGAACCTTTAAAATATTTTAAGAACAGTAATAACATTAAAACATAAACTGTAAAGCTTTAAAAAAATAAGAGGAAGAGAAACAAGATAGAATTGCGTGCCTGAGTATACCCTCAAGCCAGAGAACTCAAACCCAAGACAGTGAAAGACCTTGGTACAGAGGTTATGTACTAAGACTTGGCATGGTTTGGTTCAATTGAACTGCACGAACCATTAGCTGTTGTGAATAAACCATTCTTGGTTTTTTGTGATCGAATTACTGCTTTTAAGTTAGCTCGCTTACCTGTCAAATTTTTGTCAGAGGGTTAATACATTGTTAATTAAGAAATATACACATTATTATTATTATTATTATTATTATTATTATTATTATTATTATTATTATTTTGAAAGGGCTGATAATTTTGATACTTTTTTTCAAGGAATGGTGAAATATGACATGAAAATAATGAGAATTCAGAAAACTATAGACTCAGCTAGGGAAAGTTGGAGATCATGAAATAAAAGGTTCTTTGAGAATATCATTATCATCATTTTTAATTGCTAAGTTACAATTCCAGTTGGAAAAGCAGAATGCTATAAGCCCAAGGGCTCCAATAGGGAAAATAGCCCAGTGAGGAAAGGAAACAATGAAAAATAAAATACTGGAAGGTTGGATATCATGAAATAAAAGGTCTCTGAGAATATTATTATTATCATTATTAATTGCTAAGCAACAACTCTAGTTGGTAAAGCTCCAACAGGGAAAATAACCTAGTGAGGAAAGGAAACAAGGAAAAATAAAACATTTTAAGGACAGTAACATTAAAATGAAAAGTATTTTTGATTTTTGACTCAAATGCATATTATAATACTCCGGAGAATTAAAATCAAAAGCAGTTTACAATAGCTATCTTATTTTAAACCTTAGTGCTACTCCTGGGGCAAAATACTAGTTATAGAATACACAAAACCATAAGGAGTAAGTGATAAACAACAGTTGAACGCTATGTCAACGTTTTGATGAAAAAAAAAAAAAAAACAAAGAATATCAGTCACTAAAGTTTATAAGAATGATCTTTTTGTTATAGACTGCATTCTTTAGAGTTGTAACGATTAAAGTTTATTTATGTACACACACAAACATACCTGTATTGTGTAGTTTATATACACGTGTATAACTGTACTGTGTGTATATATATATACACGTGTATAACTATATTGTGTATATGTATATATATATATATATATATATATATATATATATATATATATATATATATATATATATATATATATATGTGTGTGTGTGTGTGTGTGTATGCATATATATATATATATATATATATATATATATATATATATATATATATATATATATACATATATATATATATATATATATATATATATATATATATATATATATATATATATGTGTGTGTGTGTGTGTGTATGCATATATATATATATATATATATATATATATATATATATATATATATATATATATATATATATATATATATATATATATATATATATATGTATATATATATATATATATATATATATATATATATATATATATATATATGTATATATATATATATATATATATATATATATATATATATATATATATATATATATATCCCATTTCTGTTATAACCATTATCCTCTAAAAGGAAAGGATGGCAGGAGACTTCTGATGCCCATATAAATCCTGAAGGGACTTATCCGGAGCTTATTTCCGGGGACTAGCAATCATAGTCCCATGTCCACTTTCTTGCCCAAAGCAATTTCTGTTACCCATTTTCAGCTGGATGATATTGAAGGAGATATAATTGAACCACTTATAATCACGTTCTCTTTTCCCTATTCTCTGCCTGAAATGTCAATCCACATTTTGAAGCAACAAGCTGACGTTTATATTCAGTTCAAACTGTAATAGCAATGAACACTCACACTTCTGTTACTTACTGGTATCCTATTGATAACCTCGGCCCATCCGGGTAACTGAGCAGTCACGTGACTTCCCGCACGTGGCGCAGTGAAAACAAACCACACTTTAACGTGGTGCTGCATGAACGGTCGTCTGTTAAAGCTAAATTATTCGCCATTATGCCTTCATCATGTGTTATTTTCAATTGCAAGAATCACAATATGATGCAAGGAAAGATGTTGCATTTTTACAAGTTCCCCAGTCGTAGCAGAAGCCCGGATAGGAGGGATAAGTGGCTTGCAGCATGCCAGCAAATGAATCCAAATGGACACAAATGGTCCCCACTAAAGAGTCGGGTTATTTGTAGTGAACACTTTATCTCAGGTATTTATGAAATTTAATATATTTTAATATAATTTAACATTCTGGTGGTTGGTGTTCCAACAGTATGAGACTATTGGTGTTCATTATGAATTTATATTAAATTGCCAAAATACAGGTAAACCCAACATGACTGAGAAAGAATACCCAGACTACATTCCATGCATACTGCCTTTCAAGAAAGACAGCTATGCCAAAGCCAAACGACAACTTGAGAGGTATGAGCGAAATGACAAGAGAAGGCGATTGGTTTATGAGTCCAGCAGTAATACACTTCACACTTGTGTGCTGTAAACAGTTCAAAATAATTATTGTTTATCATCATTTTTAACTTGCAAGTGTCGCTAGAAGTTAGAACAGTTGTATTTTATATCCTATTACTCACCTGAAGCATTTAACTTTATATTGTAACGTGTTTTAGCAGCTCCATACAAAAAATTAACGTAATCGTAAGCCATTGCTCTGGTTTGTTTTCACTTCGCTTGATTCCCGCGGTAGCGGTCACGTGATCGATGACGTCAGCCCGCGGTTATGAATTGGAAACGTTCCTGTCTCATAAGCTATGTGTCACGAGTTCGAACCACGCTCGAGTTCAATAGTTTTTAGTAGTGTTTTCATGTAAGCTAGTGATAGAGGGTTCGAGAAGCCTCTATGACTACCTGCAAAGTCCTCAACAGCCATCCCTGGTCCTAGCTCATGGAGAGGTGGCTTGGCCACTGATCATATGTATATTTGGACAGTCTCCAGGGCATTGTCCTGTCTCTTGCCTATGCCATTCATGAAGGACATATAAACCGTTAAAGGGGCGTCTGATTACCGCCTACTATGACCTAAGAAAGGTGCACTTTAGGAAGCCAATCTATACGATAAGAAGTAGTAAATGTAGTAGCAAAGTTACAATCTAAGATGTCTATGGAATATTAGAATAGACACTCACACTTCACCTGACGTCATCATTCACATAATTACCATCCTAATAAATTCCATCTGTAATAAGCGTCAGCTAGACATCTGGTTTGCATAGAGCCTCGGACTTCACATGAATGGGCATGAGAATGGCAGTAGCCCTATCTTTAACTCTTTTAAGCCAATCTTTAGTATTTCAAGTCTAGATTATTCACATACATAGGTTTGTTGCTGGGAATCACGTTGGAAATGTTTTCATATATGATGTCTGAGTTTTCGCTCGTGCTTTTTGGGATCTCATACCAACCATTGCAACTAGGGGTGTTTAGATGGTTCCCTTCCATGGATTGGTTGCTCCTGGTCGTGTATGAAGCGTTCTCGTAAATACAATCACTGTGCCATCCTGGTTCGTATGATGGGTTCTCGTAAATATCATCCGCTGTCTCCTTGTACTGGTCACTCTCCCGTCTTGGTTCGGTAATTCTGACGTGCCATCCTGGTTCATTTGATATGTTCTCGTAAATATCATCCATTGTCTCCTTGTACTGGTCACTCTTCTGTCTTGGTTCGGTCATTCTGAGGTGCCATCCTGGTTCGTTTGAAGGGTTCTCGTAAATATCATCCGCTGTCTCCTTGAACTGGTCACTCTCCTGTCTTGGTTCGGTCATTCTGACGTTCTGCATATCCATCGGCGAGTTCATCTTGGTCACTTTACCTGGAAATTGTGAATTATATTACTAAAGGAATAGCATTTTCTTTGTTATAACATTAATCAAATCTGGACGAAATTGATATCAGCATAGCCAATGCCTAAAAACCAACAACTTTAATATCAAGTGATTGGAAAAGCAAGTGTAACTGATTTCAGTATAGGGGATAAATTCAAATTCAAATTAGTCCTTTCCAACACATTCTTCAGCTTTTGCTTTTAACCTTCCTGCTGATATTCTGGGCACCATTTTTGATGCACGACTGATTAAGCTTATTGTTCTATATTCTGAAGACTTTATTATTTCAGGTTTCTTAGGGAAGGCAATCATATTTTCGTGATCATCTTGCCACAAACCATTCTTATAAATAATCTGGCAGGCTGCCAGCCAGGGACGTTTCAAATAGGTCACGCATACTATACTCAATTTTTTTTAATGAGGTGCATTTGAACTGGCTCGCAGCTGTGCCCTTTTAACTAGGAAAAGTTTCCTGCTATCTGAATGGTTAGAATTATCTTGTCCAACCAATCATCGATCAAGAACTTTTCCGAGCTAAAAGGGCACCCCCGCTAGTCGGTGCAATTCTGCCTCACTAAGAAGAATTGACTTTTTTATAGTAATTATAATCTCTTATACATGAGTATTTGCTGAGGGCAATGCAGGATCTTCCTACCTCTTAAGGCTCTGATGGTGCGTTTCAAGTGGAGCACGCAAATGACCAGAGACAGCGTGGCTATAACGAAGAAGATGGCAGCACCTCCCACACCAAGCGTGGCGATCTTCCAAATCTGCTGGGCTGTGTAGAATATGATTTGATATGCAAACAGAATGGAATTACAACAGGATTGTACATGGCAGGGTGTTGGCACAAAAAAAAAAAAAAAAAAAAAAAAAAAAAAAAAGAGCTATGGGGTCTCCCCCAATCTTTCTACTTCCCACTTTACTTCACTTCAACACTTTTTCCTCCAAATCCTTCCAAAATCCTAATTCTCCTCCCCCCCTCCCCTAATATCTAATCCCCTATACTTTAGCTCTGAGTTAATAGGGGCCTAAATGAGTAAATAAGGGCCTATATGAGTTAAAAGGAGCCTAATTGAGTCAATAGGGGTTGCTGTGGCCTAATTGGTAACGTCTCTGCCTGGTGTTTGCCAGTCGGGAGTTCGAGTCCTGCTCAGACTTGTTAGTGCTATTAGTGTCTGCAACCTTACCATCCTTGTGAACTAAGGTTGGGAGTTTGGGGTAGCCTATAGGTCTATCTGCTGAGTCATCAGCAGCCACTGCCTGGTCCTCCCTGGTCCTAGCTTAGATGGAGAGGAGGCTTGGGTGCTGATCATACAATATATGGTCAGTCTCTAGGGCATTGTCCTGATTGCTAGGGCAATGTCACTGTCCCTTTCCTCTGCCATTCATGAGCGATCTTTAAACCTTTAAACATTCTAAATGAGCTGTAGCTGTAACAGGATTGAAAACTAATAGGTATTAGATATCAAACTGAAATTTACATGACTTAATACCGTATGATATTCCAATAACCCTTTGGAGCTACTGGACGCATTTTACGCCCAGTTAATACCAGTTTTTTATTTCTTTCTTTTTAGC
>NC_090726.1:195487535-195490035 GCF_036898095.1 Palaemon carinicauda
ACTTGATATCATTACTAGCTAAGCTACAACCCTACTTGGAAGAGGAGGATGCTATAAGCCCAAGGGCTCCAACAGGGAAAAATAGCCCAGCGCGGAAAGCAAAACAAGGAAATGAATAATCTATAAGAGCAGTAATGAACAATTAAAATAACATGTTTTAAGAACAGTAACAGCATTAAAATAGATCTTTCATGCATGAATTATTAGCTTTCTATTTTCAACAGTCTTAAAGCAGAATTTTCCTTTTTAATAATAATATTCTTGTAGATAGCTATTCATTCACGTAATTTATCGTGTCATTTATGTAAGAAAAAGAAATGGACATGAGCAGGAAATATAATGAGAATGACAGACAATAGATGGGCATTAAGAATAACTGAGTGGGTCCCTAGAATTTGTAAGAGCAGGGAAAGGAGGAAAAGAAGGTGGATTGACGAACTAAGGAAGTTTGCGGGCGTAAACTGGCACAGAAAAACCAAAAACAGACGCAAGTAGAAGGAAATGTCTGAAGGCTTTGTTGTGCAGTGGATTATGGTGATAATGATGATGATGATATCCATAGTAATAACACTGAGCAACATTACTTGATTATATTCATAATAATAACACTGAGAAACATTACTTAAATATATTCATAGTTATAACACTGAGAACCATTACTTGATTAAATTCATAATCATAACATTGAGAACTATTACTTGATTAAATTCATAATCATAACATTGAGAACTATTACTTGATTATATTCATAATCATAACACTGAGAAACATTACTTGAATCATAATCATAACAATGAGAACCATTACTTGATTATATTCATAATCATAACACTGAGAAACATTACTTGATTATATTCATAGTAATAACACTGAGAACCATTACTTGATTATATTCATAATCATAACACTGGGAACCATTACTTGATTATATTCATAATCATAACACTGAGAAACATTACTTGATTATATTCATAATAATAACACTGGGAACCATTACTTGATTATATTCTTAATAATAACACTGAGAAACATTACTTGATTATATTCATAATAATAACACTGAGAACCATTACTTGAATATATTCATAGTAATAACACTGAGAACCATTACTTGATTATATTCATAATCATAACACTGAGAAACATTACTTGATTATATTCATAATAATAACACTGAGAACCATTACTTGATTATATTCATAGTAATAACACTGAGAACCATTACTTGATTATATTCATAATGATAACACTGAGAAACATTACTTGAATATATTCATAGTAATAACACTGAGAACCATTACTTGATTATATTCATAATAATAACACTGAGAACCATTACTTGATTATATTCATAATCATAACACTGAGAACCATTACTTGATTATATTCATAATCATAACACTGAGAACCATTACTTGATTATATTCATAATCATAACACTGAGAACCATTACTTGATTATATTCATAATCATAACACTGAGAACCATTACTTGATTATATTCATAATCATAACACTGAGAACCATTACTTGATTATATTCATAATCATAACACTGAGAACCATTACTTGATTATATTCATAGTAATAACACTGAGAACCATTACTTGATTATATTCATAATGATAACACTGAGAAACATTACTTGAATATATTCATAGTAATAACACTGAGAACCATTACTTGATTATATTCATAATAATAACACTGAGAACCATTACTTGATTATATTCATAATCATAACACTGAGAACCATTACTTGATTATATTCATAGTAATAACACTGAGAACCATTACTTGATTATATTCATAATCATAACACTGAGAACCATTACTTGATTATATTCATAATCATAACACTGAGAACCATTACTTGATTATATTCATAATGATAACACTGAGAAACATTACTTGAATATATTCATAGTAATAACACTGAGAACCATTACTTGATTATATTCATAATAATAACACTGAGAACCATTACTTGATTATATTCATAATCATAACACTGAGAACCATTACTTGATTATATTCATAATCATAACACTGAGAACCATTACTTGATTATATTCATAATCATAACACTGAGAACCACTACTTGATTATATTCATAATCATAACACTGAGAACCATTACTTGATTATATTCATAATCATAACACTGAGAACCATTACTTGATTATATTCATAGTAATAACACTGAGAACCATTACTTGATTATATTCATAATGATAACACTGAGAACCATTACTTGAATATATTCATAGTAATAACACTGAGAACCATTACTTGATTATATTCATAATAATAACACTGAGAACCATTACTTGATTATATTCATAATCATAACACTGAGAACCATTACTTGATTATATTCATAATCATAACACTGAGAACCATTACTTGATTATATTCATAATAATAACACTGAGAACCATTACTTGATTATATTCATTATAATAACACTGAGAACCATTACTTGATTATATTCATAATGATA
>NC_090726.1:195495035-195590035 GCF_036898095.1 Palaemon carinicauda
CCTGCTTTTCCAAGTAGGGTTGTAACTTAATAATAATAATAATAATAATAATAATAATAATAATAATAATAATAATAATAATACTGTTGATACTTTTTTTTTTTATTTTGTATCGGACGAGCGTTGCTCTTAAGTTGCCACTTTGTATTAAAACTTATATTTCACTTTTTTACACGTGTGTATGCACGAGACAACGTTGGACCATTGTTATGTAGAATTTTAATTATTGAAAAATATTAGATCGTTAAAAAAAACATTTCATGCTAGAATAATATTTCAGAATAAAAGGTAAATACGTTAGCATAGCACGAATCACCGTGACTTCGTGACACTTACAGGTGGAACTGTTTGTCCGGAGAGTGGTAACAATTTATGCATATGGTATATGAATTCAAAGTTATTATCTAATTTTCAATGTTACCTATATAGGTCTAGTCTCACAGACAGAGAGATGAAATAATGATAAATATATAAGTAAAGAACAGAGGTGGTGAGTTATTTTCGCTATTAGAAATGTAATTAATTCTACCTCTATTATTTACTTTACTCTATAAACGGAAATCTATAATCAGGTAAGACTCACAGCTATTATGTGCAGATTCCTCAGGGTAGTGTTCTTGGCCCATTACTTTTCATACTATATACACATGACATGTGGTTTGGTCTAGAAAACAAGCTTGTTGCATGTGCAGATGATACTACACTCTTTGCATCAATTCCATCTCCAGAATGTAGATCTGGGGTGGGTGAATCCCTTAATCGAGATCTAGCTAAAATTAGTGCATGATGCAAATTATGGGGTATGAAGTTGAATCCTAACAAAACTCAAAGTATGATTGTAAGTAGATCAAAGACAGTAGCTCCTCAACATCCGGATCTCAGCATTAATAATGTTTCTTTAACTTTGTATGACTTTGAAAATTTTAGGTGTGATTCTCGACAGCAAATTTACTTTCAGAAACACATTAGGTCTGTGTCTTCTTCCATTGCACTAATAAACAAAAAAATACCTATTGAGAAAGTCTTTTAAGATATTCGATGATCAATCTATTCTGAAGAAGTGTTTTAATTCTTTCCTTGTACCTTGTTCCGAGTATTGTTCTCCTGTCTGGTCTTCAGCTGCTGATTCTCATCTTAATTTGTTGGGAAGAAACTTAAGGGCTATTTAATTTCATATTCCTGGTCTTGATATTAGTCTCTGGCACCGTCGTTCAATTAGTTTGTTATGTATGATGCATAAGATTTTTCATACCTCTGAAAATCCTTTACAGTCAAATCTTCCCGGACAGTTCCATCCTATTCGTAATACTAGGCAGTAGGCATGCAATTAATTCTAATAGTCTGGCCTTCTCCATCATAAGGCTCAATACTACACAATATTCTAGAAGTTTTAATCTAGCTGTGACAAAGTTGTGGAATGAACTTCCTAATCAGGTGGTTTTAATTGGTAGAACTTTAAAGGTTCAAACTTGCAGCAAATGTTTTTATGTTGAACAGGCTGACATAAGTTTTTTAGAATTTATTTATGAAATATGTTTTGATGTTACTGTTTTCAAAACATGTCATTAATTGCTAATTATTTCTCATATTGTTTATTCATTTCCTCATTCCCTTTCCTCATTGGGCTATTTTCCCTGTTGGAGCCCTTGGGCCCATAGCACCTTGCTTTTCCAACTAGGGTTGTAGCTTGGCTAGTAATAATAACAATACTACTGTGGTAGTTGATGTCTCATTAGAATCCGCCCACAACTACATATCCAATACTTTCTTTACGTCAAATACATTACTGTGATTGCCAGAAGCTCAAAAAAGTCAGACTCATTAAGTCTTTATTCTTTTACATCTTGTAGGTTAGCCAGGGCACCAGCCACCCATTTAGATACTACCACTAGGGAGTTATGGGATCTTTAGACTGGCCAGATAGTACTACATTGGATCCTTCTCTCTAGTCACGGTTCATTTTCCCTTTGCCTATACATTCACACACCGAATAGTCTGGCCTATTCTTTACATATTCTCCTCTGTCCTCATACACCTGACAACACTGAAATTACCAAACAATTCTTCTTACTGCACTGTAATTGTTCAGTGGCCACTGCCCTCTTTGTAAGGGTAGAAGAGACTCTTTAGCTATGGTAAGCAGCTCTTCTAGGAGGAGGACATTCCAAAATCAAACCATTGTTCTCTAATCTTTAATAGTGCCATAGCTTCTGTACCATGGTCTTCCACTGTCTTGGATTAGTTCTCTTCCTTGATGGTACACTTGGCCACACTGTTCTTTCTTATATCTTATTCCTCTTCCTCTTGTTTTGTTAAAGTTTTTATAGTTTATAAAGTGATATTTATTTTAATGTTGTTGCCCCTCTTAAAATATTTTATTTTTCTTTGTTCCCTTTCCTCACTGAGCTATTTTCCATGTTGGAGCCCCTGGGCTTATAGCATCCTGCTTTTCAAACTAGGGTTGTAGCTTAGCAAGTAATAATAATAATAATAATAATAATAATAATAATAATAATAATAATAATAATATCATATTTAAAGATTATTCGAATATTTTTCCATAATGAATAAACTGACATTTTGATGATAAGAGATAGGATTAATTTTCTAAAATCGCGCTTAATGAACTCTATATTATTTTGAGCGAAGATTCAATATGCTTCGTCCCGTAAACCTAGTCTCATAGCCTCTGTACCATGGCCTTTCACTGTCTTGGGTTAGAGTTCTCTTGCTTGAGGGTACACTCGAGCACACTCTATCTTATTTCTCTTCCTCTTGTTTTGTTAAAGTTTTTAGAGTTTATATAGGAGATATTTATTGTTGTTACTCTTCTTAGAATATTTTATTTTCCTTTTTTCCTTTCCGCACTGAGCTATTTTCCCTGTTGGAGCCCCTGGGCTTATAGCATACTGCTTTTCCAACTAGGGTTGTAGCTTAGTAAGTAATAATAATAATAATAATAAATGTGAAGAATGTAAGGTTGCCGGTTAGGAACTTTCAACCGAAGTTAACTGAAATCAGGTATCACGTATTTTGCTGTATACTGTACCCAATAGGTTATTAATAATAGCTAACGTCAAAATTTCAACTGAAAGTTATACAATCATTCAAGTCAACTTAATCCAATTCTTTTTATAAACTTAAATCCTTTTTTTATCACCATTTATGTAAAATTTCACTATTTTTATGCATGTTAAAGATATCCTTTATTTTTTAAATAATTAATTAGCAAAGCAAAATAATATTCTTGAAATGTTAAAAAGAGCAAAAATATTTAAAATTACATCACTCTGGTTATTAAGATAAAGTTTATTTAACAATTGAACGATTTTTTGACTGGATATATAGAATTAACGTTTTTTTAATTACATATAATAAAAGCTCCAACTTATAAAATGTTTAATTTTATAACTTTATGTAAAGTGGATAAAAATAATAAATTTAAGTTCGCACTTTTTCAATAGGGAGGAGAGTCGTAGAACATAATTATTCTATATAAATTGGATACTATAAATACCCTATTTTATTCTACAAATAATATATTATCCAGCAGAGTTTGATACAAGTTTGCAAAAAGTCTTAAAAATTCTGCAATTAAAAAGAAAAACAGAATACGCCCGTAGAGACGCAGACAACTGACACGACCGTCTTCTGTTTTGTTTATTATACATAATATAATATATAATCCAGAAAGTTTAATATAGCTTTCTAAATGTGTTAAAATTTAACAATAAAACAGTGTTTTATACTTATATTAAAAAAAAAAAGAAAAAAGAAATAGGTCCGTAGACTAATAACACGACCTCAGGGGTGCCATTCGTACGATAATTATCATACATGTACGATTATTTTAGGTCCAGTACGATGTACGATACATACCTTAGGCATATACAAATGTGTGTTTAATTAAACAATTATACTAAAATATTTTGAAATAAGTCAATTATGTAACTCCCTAATAACTATATTGAAACTGTGTACGATATTTTTAGTTGAAAAACGACAATTTTAAGGCTCGTGTACGATAATCCTGTCGAAATAATCTGGCAACCCTGGTCTTCTGTTTTGTTTATTATACATAATATAATATATAATCCAGAAAGTTTAATATAGCTTTCTAAATGTGTTAAAATTTAATAATAAAACAGTGTCTTATACTTATATTAAAAAAAAAAGAAATACGTCCGTAGACTAATAACACGACCGGCTTTTGTTTTACCGACGGTCGATCAGCTGTGCTGGGTCTAGAGCAACATAGACCTAAAACCTAATTAATTTCCAATTTAATTTCATTTTTACTCAGCCAAAATGGGTTACGAAGACGCTCCAGATGGAGAAGATTGCTTTGGGAAAATATGGTCTGTTTCTAAACCAGCTGCTTTTATTGGTAAGTAAAATATAGATTTATTTTTTTTACGGTAGGTAAATGTAAATAGGCTGTCATAGGCCTGTGCTAGGCTAAATCTACTGTAGTTTTAAATTATTCCTTAACAGGAGACCTAAGTTCTGTGGTTTAATTATAATCATAGTTAGGACATGTTAATAAGGAATGGGAACTACGGAAACACACATTTTGCCTGGCGATCTGTTGGACGGAAGTTCGAGACCCCAACCTCCATAGTTTAACAATAACGTATAGGGGATCCTATAGGCTTACCTGCAGATTACCCGCTGCCATTGTCTGGCTCTTCCTTGGGTATTATTATATGGTCAGTGTCTAGGGTATTGTCCTGTCCCTGCCTCTTGCCAGTCATGAGCGACCTTTAAACCTGTGCTCTTTGGCTAGGCTTATTACTCTTGCCTTATTCAGAATAAGTTGTAGGTGAAGTTCTGCTTTCCTTTTGTGTGTGATTCCCCTCTGTATTAGGAAGGACAAAATATTCATGACATTTCATGTAATAATATTTACTGATATGTTGCTGAAAGATGGTAAATATACGATACTTTAATTACCAGCGAAACTGGAATTCGCTATAAAAAATGGATGAGTGTTGGCTAGCTTGGTATTTTTCTTGGAGCCTTTGTAGGGTGACGGCCAGATCCTGTAGAAAACGGGAATATTTTGAACTGTGGCCGTCGTTCTAAAAACGATTTTGGCGGGAGAAGCTAACTTAAAAAGCCCACCTAACCTATGCTAAAAGCCGTATCCTTACCCAGGGGGGCTGCGCTCCCCCCGGACCCCCCCCCCCTACACAACAGTTTCCTTACCTACGAGTACGACGGGAGAAGCTAACTTAAGAAACCCACCTAACCTATGCTAAAAGCCGTGTCCTTGCCCAGGGGGGCTGCGCTCCCCCCCGGACGCCCCCTTACACAACATATTTGAGATCCGTAGACCATTTCCAAACGTTTTTATTCTATACAAGATAACAGTCGGAGCGATAATAAGCAAATTAGGACGTTTGGCCGTAGCGCTACAAACTACCCTTTTTCTTTGGAGCCTTTATATATTAGCGGCCAGTTCCTCTCGTGGGGATTAAAAATAGACATCAACTAACCTAAACTTTCCCCCCTTACCTAACCTACAAGCCGTTTCCTTGCCTACTGACCTAACGGAGGGGCTGCTACCCCCCTTACACTGCCTATTCTAAGTTAGCCGTAATCATGCATACAGGTGGCCGCTATCATATATACGTCCCTAAAGGGCGATCGCAGGGGCCTGTTAGCTCCCCCGTTAGGTAATTAGGTAATTAGGTAAGGACACGGCATGTAGGTTAGGTTAGGTTATTCAATGCATGCGGAAGGAACTGGCCGCTGATATCCAAAGGCTCCTGTATGATACTTTAATTACTAGCGAAACTGGAATTCGCCTTAAGAAATGGACAAGTGCTGGCTAGTTTGGTATTTTTCTCTATCTGTTTAATAGGGGATCGGGCACGATAACTTAGGTATCTTTTGATTAAAATGTTAAGTATATTTTTCACTCCTAAGTCCCTTGTTTACATCTGAGACTTATTGCTCATGCTTGGTTTCTGTGCATTTACAATGACGTATCTGTCGGGTGGTTTTTTAAACCAATTAACAGCTTACAAGTACTTCTTCATAAGTTTCTAGATGTTGTTCTACAACAGCCATTTAGTGAGCGTAGTGGGGAACGAAGTAGTTGAACTGGTTGTTCTGTTTGTTCGCTGTTGAAATGAAGGTCAAATTCGGTTAAAGCACATTATTTACTACAGGAAAATATATATCTTTTGTTCAAAATGTTGCCCCATCTTTAACAATAATTTTACCATACATTCACACCAAAACATTTCACAAGGGAGAAATTATGGTGATATGATCTAATCAAAGGTTCTGGGGTGTATGTATGATAGCGGCCACCTGTATGTATTATTATGGCTAACTTAGAATATGGCAGTGTAAGGGGGGGTTGCAGGGCGGCGTTAGCTCTCCCCCCCCCACCGTTAGGTATGTAGGTAAGGACACAGCTTGTAGGGTCCATCCTTTGTGTCATAACGAATATTATCATAATATAAGGATTTATTTGTGATATACTTTTAGTTTGTGACCTGGGAAGGTGGTTACTGGGCGCTTGCCCCCTGGCTAGGGGTTGTGACCTGGGAACTGCTAGGTTAGGTTAGGTGGGTTTGTTAGGTTCTGTACCCTTTTACAAATCTCGGGTTAAATAATCACGTTTTGTCCTGTTTTCAGCCACTTGCATGAACCATATATTTTTCCAATTGGTAATTTTTTGTTTATTTTGCACTTTTGACAGTTATTAATGTTGCAAATCACTCGTTTATGACATTTCCTTACCCAAAAACCCCGGTTTCCCACTGGTGTCCCCCATAATGGACTTTATGTAAGGGGGTTCAAAAATTCATGAACTGGTGGTTTGGCCCAATATTCCTGGTTAGAAAAGCATAAAACGCAAGATAGCGGGTAGGAAAAATGTTTCATTCATTTAGCTGGAAATTGAAGAACCATATATTTACCAAAACAATTTTGACGGCTAAAATTATACATTGGCAAATTTTTTTTTTTGCAACGTTAACAGGAAAATATATCGGTGGATAGCATCTGCAAATATATACTTTTGGAATTGTTAATTTTTAATAGATTTGAGCATGTTTTTTGTATTTGATTGGAAGGATTCTGTATGTAGTGATTATTTACCCAATCATCAGTGTCGTCAGTGAAGAAAACAAGGCTTGCTGATCCGATGAGATTCCTCCTTTTCAATAAATCCCTCATAAGTTTAGGGAGTGAACAATGTTTGCAATTCAATTCAGGCAGTTCTACGCTGGGCAAAAACTCAACATTTTTAGCGGATTTTCAGGCCAAGTTAGGCATATACAAAAGGTACTCAACTTGCATAGTTAATTAGTTCCAAGAAGCTGTTTGTAACTCCAGTTTTGTTAAATTTTAGGCCTAACTTGAATTCCATACCTATGATTTCCAGCTACAAAAGTCAGTAAATAGTCAGGTTTCATATGAAATAGATATCAGGTTATGTTGTTTTGCTTACTGTATTAAATTATGTAATACAGTATTGCTTTATTACAGTATTTCTTTATCTCTGTTACTTATAGTTGGATGTGTATTTGTACCTCCAAATGTTTGTAATTTTGAGACCTTTTGTATTCTACTTATGGCTTGAAAGTAATAACCCGTGAAACTTAGGTTTCTCTACAATTAAAACCTGCGCAACTACTATAAACAGAGGTCATTTTCCAACATCGTGTACTTCTAAGTAATTGTTGCTGTTTTGGTAAGCGATCTCATTTATGGCGTGATCTCGGAAATTATTCTTTTGATACAGTTTTCGATCTCAATATTTTTAATAGGTAAAAAACAAGAATATTAGAAAATTTAATGGTTCTTGCTTCGATGGGCGCTTGCTAGAAAATAAAAACATCAAGCTCCGTATATACTGGCAAGCGGTAATGTTGAGCTGCGCACACTAACATCAATGACTGATTATTATTTTCTTAGATAGTTATATCTGGTATAAATATAGATATATTTTTTTTTAGAAAATCTAGTGGTTCTTGTTTTGCTGTGAAGTGAGATCGCTACTATCAGGTGAGATCGCTTACCAAAGCAAAATCGCGACTTTGAGATGGCATATCAAAACAGCACCAAGTAATTTCATGAGCAGCTCGTTTAGAAATGTTACGAGGAAGACATTTTGCTGTTTGAAATTTAGCCCATGTAATAGTGTTTTAAATTGATTAAATTAGATGTACAGTACAGTGTTTTAAAGCTGGTTATACCCCAGCATTCAATAAGAATGTCCCCAATTTACAAACACCGAGATACAAACAGAAATCCAACTGAAAGCATCATTAGGAAAAATACAAAGTCTTTACATTTATCATTTTTGGAGGGACACCAGTGATAAGCAACAAATTTGTGTATCCTGGGGGTAAATTTTATCCATCATTATCATCTGATACCATTGTTGGTGTCTTGTTTTGTTTAATTTTTTATACCAAAGGACAGTAGTACAGCGGCATAGCAGACCAATTGTTCAAATTGGTCTAAAAGCACCAAAATTGGCACACATGTAGATTAATATATTCTAAACATTTTTGGATATGGAGGCATTCAAGATTAGCCCTTAGGAAGATATGGCGGCCATTGTTCAAAATGGCCGCCATTTAACATTAGCGTCATTACATAGACTTCATTATGTGTCGTTAGTTTGGTGCTAGATGGGCCAAAATTCCCTTTTTTTACATCAGAATTAACATCAATAAATGTTTAACAGATATTTAGATGAATCTTCTCAAAAATGGCCCCCAAACTGGCCGCCATTTTGTGGAAAAAGTGGACATTTGATAAAGATTTCAATACTCAATGACATAATACCTCTAATAACCAGTACCTGATTTCAGGAACACACTTTAATTGCTCAAGTTGCTTTTTTATTTCAAATTGCTGGCAAAATTGCTAGTCAAAATAATACACAGAGTACGGGAAGTTTACAGTATGGTCAGATTGTAGTTATATAGTCGACCAAAAGCCCAGTCTCTAGGCACAGTACTTGTGTAATCCTGCAGTACATACATGTAATACAATAACGTAGATTTTGCCACACTATGTTAATTATGATTCCGAACTTTTCAAATCTGGTCACCAGAATTATGAATGTCTACAGATCATAATGTTGGTTAGCAAGTTTTCTGTCCCAATCTACTGGCATTCGCCTTCACAGAAACATAGACCAGTGCATTGCAGTGAAGCGTTCTTGCACTTGCAGCGGTTTTTGCAGCCTTTCTTGCATCCGCAAGACACCAGCTCATAGCAGGCCTTGGATGCCTCAGGGAGTGTGGTCCAGAGTGGTGTGTAGAGCCCATCATCACTCCGATGCCAGCCCCAGTCTGTTGGTGGAGGGAGCACGGGCGTTGGTACCAATGCCTGGCCCCAGACATGACCACCCTGAAGGGCAGATCTCTTCACTGCTTCCGACTTTGCTTGACACTGTTGAACTTGAGAAGCTGCGCAATGGAAAGAGCTGCTTGTGTTGAAGAGGAATGGCTTTGATTCTTGATGGTGGGGCCATCCAGCACCATATTTACCATTGCAACTAGTACGTTTGGCACAGAGTCCTCCTGACAGCCGCCCGGGAATGATCCACGGAATTGGTAAGTGTCTTCAAACATATATCGACGAACTATCTGTGCAGCACGCGCAAGGTGAACTGCCTCAGTGTCACAGTCTTGCTCGCAGGCTTTGCCTAGCGCTTCACCAATGTCTTCATCAAACGCTAGTAAAACATCTCGGCCTTTGCTGTGGGATCTCAGGCCTGGTATCTGGGCTAACAGGCGCTCTTTCAGCCTTGTGCTATTAACTTTCTGGCACAAAACAACCCCGAGCTGTTCCATTCTTGTTGTGTATAGCTTTACAAGTTCTGCGAGTCTGAAGACTGGGGTGGTGCCCTCTTCTAGGTGGGTTTCCTCGATATACAGGACCAGTTCAGCCAGTACGATTCTTGACATTACACCTTCATGGTCAGTTTTCTGCTCGGCTTCTACAGTGGTCTTTGCACGATAGTAAAGAGCCAACAAACACTTGGAATGGTACTTGGCCTCCAGAGCCACCATATCACCCATGCTGAGCCTGGCTATGAGTTCATTGTCCCCAACTTGCGCTGCACACTTCCGTACGTGTGTGTCCACCTGGAAGGTTGTTACTTCATGTAGGGTCTCTGTGCCAGACTTTCCACAGAAAAAGCAGGAGGTGCCGCTGGTAGTGGCTTCTGAAGAGTGTGTTCTGGCGCGCTTGGCCTGGACATTGTCAGTACTATCAAATGCTGAGCTGCTTGCGATGCGTCTCTTCTCTGCTCTTCGTAGCATTGTGTTATTGTATTTGAGCATACATGTTTTATGCCACTTGGCCTGGTGGGCAACCATTGTCGCCTCAACACCTTGTCCTTCATCTAGTCTCTGTAACTGAACAGTTCTTGGCAGTTCTCCGAGTTCATCAAATTTGACCAAGTTTGCAGCCATTGTCGTGTATCCACTCCCAGGGTCTCGGCGTTTAGACAGTACTGGGCAGACAAGTGACTCTGTTGTCTCCTCTTGACATACAAGACACAGCTTCCAGTTTGTCTCAGGAGGTGTTGTGGGAGTACGTTGCTCAAAAGTATCGACCAGTTGGAACTTCTTTGCCATGGCTGCAGTCTGGAACAACGCGTCTCTGATGTCAGGTGGTGCTGCTGCTGCCTCACCTGCAAAGACACAAAACACCACCATGTTACCACAAGTTACTACTACAAGGACCATGACTATCAACACTATACTATTACTGCAGCCGCCGTCACTGCCACCAACGCTGCCGCTGCAAAGTAAAATTCATTTTCTTGTGAAATGGTAGCCAAATTATTTGGTAAGCACAGAAGTATGTGTAATTGTACAATACTTATCACCTCTAGCACACTTATCACCTTTAGCATCCACAAAAAGACAAATTATGGTACATATTCAATGACGCTAATGGTAAATAGCGGCCATTTTGAAAAATGGCCGCCAAATGTGCTACGGGGAGAATCTTGAATGCCTCCATATCCAAAATTGTTCAGAATGTATTAATCCACATGTGTGCCAATTTTGGTGCTTTTAGAACAATTTGAACAATTGGTTTCATATTTCTTACTATGCCGCTGGGCTACAGTCTTTTTCAACTAAGGTTGTAGCTTAGCAAGTGATAATAATAACAATAATAATAAAGCAAATGTGATTATATGCTCCTGTACCACATAAAACTGATCTAGACCCTCATGAATTATGATGTGAAATATGGGGAGACATCCTAATGTAACCTATCATGTGGCATCAGCTGCTGGTTCATGCCTTATATGTAAGGCTTCCCTCCTCTGGAACATCCCTTCCTAACTTGGTTTCTATCATTCATAGAGAAACTCTTATTTGCATCTTAAATTTTCGTTGGTCGAGTGCAAAAATGAAATGTTTTTGGTCTTCCCCAACGATTTTGTAGTACGTACCTACATAATTTTTAATAACTATACCAATGATTATTAATGATAATAATTATTATGAATAACAATAATTATTGTTAATAATAATAATTGTAATAATAATGATAGGAATTATTAGGCCTTGATATTGAGAGCTGATTAGTACCATTAATCACAAGAATAATTTATCCAAAAACAGCATTTCTCTCTGGTTTTGTGAGGTGACGTTGTGTGCGTACCAGACACGTGACAAAGTTGATGTTTCCATTTCTTGTATTAATCATATATTGTACTGTAATTGTACAATATATCTGACTGTAACCTAACTTGAAAAATTGTACTTGATATAGTATATATTAATAGCTTCCTTGTAACATGACCCTTTTATATGTGGAGAGTCGCAGAACACCAATCTGAGTGTGATTTCAGTGTTAGCTCAGTAGAGTTTCTCATTGTTAATAATGGTAGGTGAGCATCGGCGCTATGGATACCGTACTAGAAGGTACCACAGAGTACAGTTGGCTATCCTTATTATTACTGTATGTACATCTGATTGTTTGTTATTTTATGTACAGAGGTGTACTCTCATGGGAATTTACTCATGTTGTTTTTCCTCTGTTTGTAGGTGTGATGTTTGCAACATATGATACAGTGGCGTACACCAAACCCCAAGGATACGTACCAACAATTGCAACGTACCTGAAGAGCACTGTGCCATTGGTAGCTGCAGCGTGCACTTTTGCAGCTGTGACTTGTACAGCTTGTAATTTACGTGGAAAGGACGACAAGATTAATTACCTCCTGGGAGGGGCATCAGCTGGTAGCATATTTGGAATAGCTGGTAAGTCGTTTTGGTATTATCCTATGGGTGCCTAACTTGGACTTTAATTATTTTTTATTGTAATATCTTTCGTTTACTTATTTTTTTTACTTTTCTTGAGAAGATAAATATAATGAAAAAGTAGTAAAGAATAACACATACATGGTATTTCTGTACTGTATACTGTTTGTACACATAATTAAAGTCGGAGCAAAAATGATTTCCAAAGCAAATTTTATAATGATATATAGATGTGAATGTAATTACACACTTTCAAAGAGAAAAATCAACTGTAAGTACAGTACCTGTATCTATGTTTACACAATTAAACTAAACTAACAATTTATTCCTGCACCACATACAAACCTTCCGCTCTTTACTTGAGTATTATTTCAGCGAAAGCTAAAGATAGCCGTTGAAGCTTTTGCGAGAGATGTAACCACCCTTTACTAGTTAGGGGGGATTGGGTGGGTAGTTGGGGTAAGCCAGCCACCTTACTCACACCAGAACTACATTAGTAAACAACAATCACTTTTTATTTTGGCTTTATAGAGTTGATGTGTAGTCCTGCTCTCCTGTCAAAACATTTCAACTGGCTTACGATTAAAATCAATTTGCCTAAAGTCTAAAAATTCCTTTGTTTCTGCACAAATACAAACCCTCTGCTATTTATAGGGGTATTAATTTTGGCAAAGCTGAAAGATGAACCATGATAATTTTAGCAAAGCAATAACTACCCTAACTACTCGTCAGTCCCCTGTGGGGGTTAGAAAAGACCTGTCTCGCAGAGAATTCATGCGAGATAGGTGGGCGAGCTCTTCTGTCATGTGAAGGCCTGTGAACAACCCAGGTTGCTCGCCTTATTACCCATTGCGAGTTTGCGAGACCCTATTTGCCATTGCACAAGTGGCGCACAGAGCTTCAGCTTACTGTTGCCTCTAGTGCACGCTACATCGGTAGCATGCACTTACAGTGCTCACATTACTGTACCCATCCTTACAGGTAAGAGTCAACTCTCTCCTCTAAAGTGTTCACTAATGCCTGACAGCTCTCGCCAATGTTTGCTAATACTCGCCAGTGTTGGCCGTCGACCGGCAGTGTTCGATAATATTCGCCAGTCCTCGCTAGAGTTTGCCAGCGCTCTTGAACTCTAGCCAGCCTGGCAGCATTCGCTGTCGTTCACCAGTGTTTGCTAACACTTGCCAGAATTTGCTGGCAATCGTGGACAAATTTGCCTTGTATTTGTGTTTTTTTGGCTCTGGGCTAACAAACCCTTACATGCGAGACTACGCTTCTTCATGGGAAACTCCCTTCCCTGAAGATATTTACACAACTATAGGTGTTTGCTAACACCCTATGAAAGACTGAAGTGAACTCCTTCGGTTGTACATTCCAGCTCACCAAGACGAAACCTCAGGATTATTCACGCAAATCTTTTTCCATTTCCAAGTGTAAAGGTGGGCGGAATATTTTGAAAGTTTACTGAATGTTGAGGATAATAGGGAGGTAGATATAATTGCTGTTGCAGGTGTTGAGGTGCCGGTGATGGGAGATGAGAATGAGAGAGAGATTACAATAGAGGAAGTGAGGAGAGCACTAGATGAAATGAGAGTAGGAAAAGCAAATGGTATGGATGGTGTGAGAGCTGAGATGTTGAAGGAAGGGGGATTGACTGTACTTGAATGGTTGGTGAGATTGTTTAATATGTGTTTTGTGTTGTCAATGGTACCAGTAGATTGGGTTTGTGCATGTAATGTACCACTATATAAGGGTAAGGGAGATGTGCATGATTGTTGTAATTCAAGAGGTATTAGTTTGCTGAGTGTAGTTGGAAAAGTGTATGGTAGAGTAATGATTAATAGGATTAAGGATAAAACAGAGAATGCAATCTTAGAAGTACAGGGTGGTTTTAGAAGAGGTAGGGGTTGTATGAATCAGATTTTTACAGTTAGGCAGATATGCAAGAAATATTTAGCAAAAGGTAAGGAGGTGTATGTTGCGTTTATGAATCTGGAGAAAGCGTATGATAGATTTGATAGGGAAGCTATGTGGAATGTGATGAGGTTATATGGAGTTGGTGGAAGGTTGTTGCAAGCAGTGAAAAGTTTCTACAAAGGTAGTAAAGCATGTGTTAGGATAGGAAATGAAGTGAGTGATTGGTTTCCGGTGAGAGTGGGGCTGAGACAGGGATGTGTGATGTCGCCGTGGTTGTTTAACTTGTATGTTGATGGAGTGGTGAGAGAGGTGAATGCTCGAGTGCTTGGACGAGGATTAAAACTGGTAGACGAGAATGACCATGAATGGGAGGTAAATCAGTTGTTGTTTGCGGATGATACTGTGTTGGTTGCAGACCCAGAAGAGAAGCTTGGCTGATTAGTGACAGAATTTGGAAGGGTGTGTGAGAGAAGGAAGTTGAGAGTTAATGTGGGTAAGAGTAAGGTTTTGAGATGTACTAGAAGGAAAGGTGGTGCAGGGTTGAATGTCATGTTGAATGGAGAGTTACTTGAGGAGGTGGATCAGTTTAAGTATTTGGTGTCTATTGTTGCAGCAAATGGTGGAGCGGAAGCAGATGTACGTCAGAGAGTGAATGAAGGATGCAAAGTGTTGGGGGCAGTTAAGGGAGTAGTAAAAAATAGAGGGTGGGCATGCATGTAAAGAGAGTTCTACAGTATATGAGAAAGTGATTGTACTAACTTTGATGTATGGATCGGAGTTGTGGGGAATGAAAGTGATGGAGAGACAGAAATTGAATGTGTTTGAGATGAAGTGTCTAAGGAGTATGGTTGGTGTATCTCGAGTAGATAGGGTTAGGAACGAAGTGGTAAGGGTGAGAACGGGTGTAAGAAATGAGTTAGCAGCTAGAGTGGATATGAATGTGTTGAGGTGGTTTGTCCATGTTGAGAGAATGGAAAATGGCTGTCAGCTAAAGAAGGTGATGAATGCAAGAGTTGATGGGAGAAGTACAAGAGGAAGGCCAAGGGTTGGGTGGATGGATGGAGTGAAGAAAGCTCTGGGTGATAGGAGGATAGATGTGAGAGAGGCAAGAGAGCGTGCTAAAAATATGAATGAATGGCGAGCGATTGTGACGCAGTTCTGGTAGGCCCTGCTGCTTCCTCCGGTGCCTTAGATGACCGCGGAGGGAGCAGCAGTAGGGGATTCAGCATTATGAAGCTTCATCTGTGGTGGATAATGTGGGAGGGTGGGCTGTGGCACCCTAGCAGTACCAGCTGAACTCGGTTGAGTGCCTTGTCAGGCTGGGAGGAACGTAGAGAGTAGAGGTCCCCTTTTTGTTTTTGTTTTTGTTGATGTCGGCTACCCCCCAAAATTGGGGGAAGTGCCTTGGTATATGTATGCAAGTGTAAAGATACTACCAGTGACCAGGAGGCATTACTTTTCTATTCTATGTGGGTGATACATTATTACCTGAAGCAGATGCAACTAGTCAAACCACAGTTGCAAAACCTTTTTGTTAATATTAACCTCGCAATATCGGACTAATAAGGGAAAGGGGTGACTTGCCGCCATTAGTCCATTGTATCCGCAATATGTTAACTGAAGCATAAAATCAAGCAAGTTCATACCAAATTGTATAGGCTATATGCCTGACATTTGGGTACCATCAGAATGAGGAGCTGAGATTAACACGCTTTGGTTTTTCACCTTTTAATCTCATAATTATGAAATTTAAATTAAATGAAACTCATGAAAACAAAGTCATATATAGTAATTAAGGAATGTAAAATGAAACTCAAAAGCAAAGATAACTTCAAGCAAGGGCCATATCAAAACAAACTGAATACAGTGCCAGAAAACACTAGCAAGTAATATGGGAACTACTACTACTACTATCCCTACTATTAAAGTAAAAAAAAAAAACCTTTATTTGTAAATAAGTAAATAAATAAGAATCTTTTACAGTATATATTCGTGCATAAAATTACTTATATTGGACAAGATAAAAATGTAAACAATTTTTAATTTATCTGTTGTCTTTAGTATTGTTATTATGAATTTTGTTACACTTGATGTATGCTCAAAAATTCAAAATTAACTAAATAGAACTGATTCTGTATCATATTTTCCCTACAGACAACACCCAAAAGGGAAACCATTTTGTTTGTTTCATCGCCAATCTGCAAACAAACAAATGAACGCATTTATACATGCAAGGGATACTTAATGGTACTTATAGTTTTTAGTAAACTATGAATACTGTTATTAATTATATAATTGTTTGAATAAGTTTGGACATTATATCAAGAATACTTATTAATTATATGTGCACAGATCCTTAATAGCGGCAGCTTAAATTAGCTGACGATGTTTACATTTTCTCAGATGGGCTCGAATGTGTAATTTCCAAGCTTATTTAAAACATCTTATAGTAAATATGAATATTCCACAAATGTCAATACTATATGCTAAAAACTGCCATAGTTTACACATAGTTTACTTAAAGCTATTAGTGTCATTAGTTATCAATTGGATGTGTAAATGCGTTTGATCATTTTTTCTTTTGTTGTGTTTCCCGGTGGAAGTAACAAAGTACTGTAATGGTTTTCCTTTTCGGTAATATGTATAGGAAAATGGATTTATTTTGATTTTGAATTTCTAAAGATACAGTAAGTAAAGTATCTGTAGTAAATTCATCTTTATTTATATTAAGAATACTACTGTACTTATCTGTGTGTGCATATTCTTGATAGTGGTTTCTTGAAATCAGGTGATGACTAGATCGGCCAAATGTGTTCACTTGTTCTCAGATGGGCTTGCATAGAAAAAAGTTGATTTAATTGAAATAGAATAATTCCTTGAATTGGCTATTTACTATGAAGATACTGTATGCCAATAATGAATAAGGTAAAAATTTATTCAATTACCTTTATATAAATGAATATAGATATCTCAGAACTAAATACTTCTTACAATGAACTTTTCCAACCGACCACTACTCTAGATATCCCCTATATCCAAAGTCTGTAGTAACTGTCCATTGTTGTGAGGTTCTATTGTACCTTTTTTTAAGTTCCGGTAGACTTAAAAAACTCTCTAAGAATACTATTTCCCTCTGGCTTTGCAAAACTGTTAGGAGAACGTGCTTCCCCCTCGGCTGTAGGTTAAGTGGGACCCATTCAAGCTTACACTTACGAAGTCAGAGGGAGTGGTTTTACAGTACTCTAGCATCCAAGAATAAGCTGTCTGTCACAAGACGGGATCCTAGCCCATCACCTGAGAATTTTTCCTCAGACAATGGAAGGTGGGCAGGTACCAACACTTTCGCACCTTCCTTAAGTCAGAGACCAGACTTCTCAGAGCTTTTTTTTACCAGCTATCATGGTAATACGGACACCCTCCCTTCTTACAGTAAGTCTTCTACTAAAGGTGAGGGTTTGTATTTGTGTAGAAACAAATCACAAATATTTAAAATAATTTTTATTTTTCCTAACTATACAAATGCTAGTCCATTAGGTTTTACTTCTCACCTCATCCACCCAAGTCTTAGTTGAAGGTCAAAGTAGCAACTCAGTATGTAGGTAATGTGGCTGGGCTTCCTCGCTACCTGGTACTAACTATCAACACCTCGTTATAAATTTCAACAGCTGAATTCAGTCTATGCTGAAATCTACTACTATTAAATGACTTGGGTTTGTTTGGTTCGGAAAAGACAGGGTACTTTCAAAATTTGTAATATTTGAGGATTGAATAGAATTTACGCAATGATTTTCTTCCGCTTGCCATGTACTTAAGGGGTATATTCCAAGGAAGAAATGAATAAAATTCTTTGAGAGTTTCAGTTTATGTGATACATGTACATGTAAAAAATAATTTTAATACAAACCAGGGAATTTTGAGGGCTGGAATTTTTTTTTTAAGAAGTGCACTTTTCATTTATAAATTATCTAAGCTTAGAGGCCCAATTTCATTGTTCTTGTGTATTTTGGAACATTTGTTGAAAGATATGAGAATAAAACTGAAGCCAATTGGACTGAATATCTCTGTATTATGATGAAAACCAATTATTTTTACATTACATTTGGATGGAATTAAATTCACTCAAATGCTTAGATATACTTCAAGCAACATTTCATGCATGAATAGACTTATTTTTTTTGAGATGGACTCCTTTTTCTTTTCAGTCTTATATAATTCTAATTACAACTACTACTTATTTAGGACTTAATTTTTTTTAGATTTGCACCTTTGATCCATTAAGTATATATGTTATTTTTCCCTTATTGGAGCCTTTGGGGTTATAGCATCTTGGTTTTCCAACTAGACTTATAGCTTAGCTTGTAATAATAACTATAATATTATGGCAGTAATTTAAGTCTTATGGAAGCGTTGTAAACGTTATGGATGCCATCTGACAAAATTCATAATTGAATCCTCTCTTTGCAGCTCGATCTGTCAAAGTTGGAGTGCCTTTAGGATTTTTCCTGGCTATGGGTGCAATGCTATACAAGGACTCTAGGCAAAATGGCTGGGAAATATTCCCCTACCGGGAACGGAAAGTTGGTTTTAACCACATGTATAACGATTATACAATGAAATGATTTTTAAAATGATCGTACAACAGCTGTCAATTCTCTTTCTTGTATTTACCCAATGGCGTTAATTGTTAGATAAGCAAGGTCCAATGTTGTTCAATCATCATAAGATCCACGCGTCCAAGTAAGTGAAAGTTTTTGTTTCAGCTGTTTTATCTAGTAGAGATATAAGCATTAAGCTCTGATTATTTGAAGGTATATTTTGTAAAAACAAAATGAAATGTAAATAAAGAATGTCATTGTATTAAGTCTTATTTCCTCTTTTGGTTGATGTTGCATTGCCGGCCAATCCCACCCCTCCTGCTCACTTGATTGGTTAAATAAGAAATTGATGTTGCCATTGAGGTAGTTTTACCTTACAAGGTCAGCTAGAGTACCCAGATGAAGACTAAACTTTTGTGGGTCCTCTCTAGCTTGAAATGATATCCTATCGATGACCACTATAGAGAAATGTACTTTTAATTTGATTTAAGGGAGGATAGATTTGGAAGGTATAACCCTCCTACCCTTAGAAGAAAAAACATAACTGGAATCGCTGAAGCAAAGCTACTATTTGTTCCGTAACCGAAATACAAACCACGCTATTTACATTGGGTTTACCTTTTAGCGTAGCTGAAATGGCGAGCCATTAGAATTTAATGAGGGTGTCTTACCCCCGCGCTAGTTAGCGGGGGGGGGGGGGGGGGTAGGGGAGTGGTAGCTAGCTACCCCTCCCCCCCCCCTCACACACTGGTGAAGCTCACTTTCACTTTTGGCTCGGACTGGGACAGACGTCTCTGTCTTTGTCCTCGCTTGGCAGCCATTGTTTGTTTTGTCTTTACTTAATCACTTTCTTTTCTTTTACTCAATATATATGTAAACAGTTTTTCATGTTTGTATATATATATTTGAGTATAGAAATCAGTAAGTTTCCTTTTCAGAGTTGTGTGTGTAGTGTACGATATCTCCGTGGAGCCCTCGGCAGTTTAGGCCACCACGGTGTAATTTTATGGGTTGCGGTCGAGTTTGACTTCGGTCTTTCTCTCTCTCTTGAGGTCGTTCACCCTTTTACTACGTTTACTACGCTCCTTGTAGCTTCCTTCCCGTGTGGGGGGGGGGGGGTTGCTACACCGTACGTTTTGTCTCAATTAGTCTATGAATCTAATTGTATTTGTTGATTTTTCAGCTTTGTAGAACGATTCCTTTCGGGGTTTTCGTTCTTTCTTTAGTGTTCATTCATTTTTAAATTACATAATTACATAGTTTCATAATTATAATTGTTATAATTCTGTTTTGGTTACAGCTCTCCTTCCGTGAGTGTAAGTGGTTGTGAGGGCACGTGCCTGTTGTGTAATTCTTGTTTCCTTTCTCTCGGGATTCCTCTTCGGAGCCTTCCCGGGGGAATGAATGTGTACTAAGGAGTTTTTTTTTTATTTTTTTTTTTACAGTTACCGATCTAGTTCGTTTCTGTAATATGGCAACGGTGTGAGCTGTCTTGTTGAGGCCTGGGGATTCGGCTGTTGCTTCCTCCCCTTTGGATTGTCGTCAGGGGAGTGTTTCCTTCTACTGGAAGTACTCCCGTGACGATTGACAGCTCTCCAGTTCATTTTAGAACTCTCAGGAGGCTTGCCTCCTTGGGTGGGTAACTTTCCTTCCGAGGGAATTTTTTCCTGTCCAGGCTTGAGTTTTTCCCCTTTTGGGGGGTTCTTCTCTTGCCTTTTTTTCGTGCGACTATGCTCTTGGTGCTGAGCGGTCGCACCTGCAGTTTCGCTCAAGGGGCTGGGCAACTGCAGGAGCCCCTCTTCGGAGGATTGCTCCTTTTAGGTCACTGGCTGACCAGTCTCTTCGACGAAGTGTTTCTCTTTCGTTCGCGAGAGAGTACACTCATAGAGACTCCTCTTCGGAGGATTCTTCTGCTGCTGTTGCTGTTGGCCTCCTTCGCCGTAAGGCTCACCGTCCGCCTCGTCGTAAGGGCCTCTCATCTCCCTATAAGGGTGCTAAGAGGCGCCTTTTTGAATCTCCGTATGCAGCCTACAACTCCTTCTTCTTGATCTTCCGTCTGGTGCAGATGGACAGCAGTCTGACCTCGTCTTCCGACGGACAACGGTCTTCCCGACGGACAACGGTCTTCCCGACGGACAACGGTCTTCCGACGGACATCAGTCTCCCGGCGGACAGAACGGTCTTCCGACGGACAACGATCCCTTCGGGGCAAAGGGTTGTCTCCCACGGGGGTTCTTCCCTTGCGTGTCAGGGTTCCCCTGGGCGCCCTTCTGCTCTCCTGCTCCTGCTCAGTGTTAGCGCAGAGGCACTCTCCTGCTCATCAGCGCTTTCCTGATCGCTAGCGCTCTCCTGTGCGCCAGCGCTCTCCTGTTCGTCAGCGCTCTCCTGTTCGCCAGCACTCTCCTGTTCGTCAGCGCTCTCATGATCATCATCTCTGCTGTTCCTGTTGGTTCCTGTTACGCGCCCTGTGCGCCCACGTTTGCCCTCGCGATCAAGAACTTCGGTTCAGGTCTGGGTCAAGGACTCTTCTTCTACGCGCAGGCTTCCACGCGCTGCCTTCTACTCGTCAGCGATCACCAGCTCGCCAGCGACCTTAGACGCGTCAGTGATCTCCTACGCGTCAACGATCGCCATCGATCTGCCACGCGTGTCAGTTCCCCTGACCACCATCAGTAGCGATCTAGCGCTCGCCTGCTGTGGACCATGATCTCCGGTAGCTGAGTCTTGCCGTAGATCTTCCTCCTGCTCGCCAGCGCTCACCTTTACTTCTGTCCTTCTGTGCGCCAGCTTTCTTCAATTGCCAGCGCACATCTGCGCGCCCTTCTTTGCCACGCACCAAGGGGCGTCAACGGTTTTCTGACCGTCTAGGATCGCCTGATTAACAGCTTGCTTCAGCGCTTACCTTCCTGATGCACCTGCGCATCGCGCTAACCATCACTAGTCTCTCTCGCGTTGGCAATCGCCTACACTCCCGCGCGATTCTTCACATGCGCGCTAGCGTTTTGTTAACGCACCACCGCTCGCCAACGCGCCATCGCTTGCCAACGCGCCTTCACTCTCCTACGGGCTATCGCTCGCCAGAACCCGCCATCACTCGTCAACGCGCCATCGCCCGCCTACGCGTCATCGGTCTCCCGACCGCCTGCGCTCACCCGCGCGACCGCACGCCCACATGCCTGCACGCCTACGCTCATGCGCAACTGCACACATGCTCTCCAATGTTCGCCTGCGCGCGAACCAACGGTATTCCATCGCGCGGACGGACGGGGTTCCGTCGCGCGAGCCTACAGTGTTTCTTCGCACGAACGTCGGCTTAATTCTTGCAGTATCCATTGCTCGCCTATGGGTTATCACTTGCTGACCACCAGCTCTCGCCCTTCCTACCACGCTCGCCCTCCTTCTGCGTTCCTTCGCTCACCTTCGTTTGCGTTCCTGCGTGCCCGCACATGGGCGCTTCCACATTCGCCCACGCTCAAATCATTGATTTACCATCGAGCGAGCTCCAGGGCGATTGCGACCGCGATTCCCAGTGGGGTTTTCGCAGCATTGCCAGCCTGGCGAGTCTTCTGGAGCGTATTTCCAGAACAGGGCCTCACCCCGTAAACGCAGAGCATGGCACATGCAAGAATAAGAAGAATCTTCAGGGAGGTCTGAGCAACATTCTTCTTTCCAGTACCGGGGTTAGCCCTTCCCTGTCATTCCCTGGAAGGATTTTTGGCGGAGGGCTTTCCGTTCGAGATTTCTCCATCGGCCAAGGGGTGACTGTTTACCCTTTCCTCTTCTCCATCTCGTGAAAGGGGCTTACCAGGTCCTTTCCCTCCTCGGTTACGACCCGAGGTTTGGTTCAAGGAAGCTACAGGAAGGTCATGGGTACTTTCCTCCTCTCGGGCTCAAGCACCTTGGCGTTTCGTCGTCAAGTATCGAACTTGCGGGCAAGCTCGATGTTGGACCATCTGGACGCAATGATCGAGGGCTTCCTTTCGGGTGTCTCATCCGTGGATGTCGACAACCTCAGACCCCCTTCCATCCTTGAGAAGAGTTTGTTTGTGCCCAAGGACAGAGACATAGACAGCGGCTGTGCGGAGGAAGTCGACTTCCGTTTTCACTCCTCCAAGGCGCTTTCTTCCAGACCCTGCAGGGCTCCAGCGCCTCTTTCTTTCAGCCACGTCGTCCTAAGTTATCGGACCGGCTACGACAACTGAGACAAGGTGTCCAATTGCAGTTCCCTCCTGTCAGGAACAGATGGCACGGGAGGCTCTCTTGGGGGGGGGGGCATAGTCCTAGATGGGGCGGCAGAGTTCACGAACTCTAGGATTGGCACCCCCCCTTGCAGGTTTTACACTGGGAGGATGCCTAAGGTTACTCATCCGGATGACAGCTCTCCGATGCCCATTCCTGCACGATCTCTGTGATCAGCCAAGGATATCGCGCCTGCCGTCTCTGTCAGCGAATTCAGTGTCTCTGAACCTCTATGCCATAGGGTCGGCAAGAGTTTGCCCGTTTGGGCAGAATGATCCATGCCTTAGGAGAAGGTCCTCCATAGGATCATCGACGGCTTCACCCCCGGCTTCTTCAGTCGATCCTTTCTTGTAAGGAAGTAGCTGAGACGGGAGTTCCGTAGTCGATCTCTCAGCCCTGATCAAGTTTGTCGAACAAACTTCGTCCAGCGGGGAACAGCAAAATCGATCAGACTGGTAACGAGGCGACAGGACTCCTTAGACCCTGGATCGGAAGGACGGGTACTTTCAGTTTCCATTCCATCCATCTTCCAGGAAGCTCGTGGAATTCAGCCTAGACTGCAGGTATTCCTGCTTAAGATGCAGTGTGGCGATCCCGCCGTGGCATCGCAGGTTTTTTTCCCCAGAGAACTCTCCCTGCTTTCCTCATGGCCGCTCAGGTGCAGTCTTCCACCTCCTTCGCTTTTTGGATGTCTGGTCAACTCCGGTAGGCTCGGGTTCGACCTTCTTCAGCGCCGGGACAAGCTTCCGGATGCTTACCATGAGTGGGGGTTCATGGTATTTTGCTAGGAGCCTTCTCTTCTTCTGCCTCAGCATCTGGAGTATCTAGCCATGATATTGAGTCAACGGCCTTACCACGTTGGAAACCCCGCTTCTCGTCCATCCAGCGAGGTTACGCAACGTCGGTTCTGGTCGGTACTTGGATGGGTGACCACCTGGGGACGCCAGATTCTGTTGCCACCTCCTCCGAGCCTTCCCTTCAGTTGACTGTGGCAAGGCTGAGGAGAGTCGCAGTACCTGTTCTCAGTCAAGCAGAGCTTTCAGCCCTACCTTTGAACGTTTCCTAGTTCTCTTTTCCTCATTGACCCGTCTATAGTTCCAAACGGTCGCCTCAGGATAAGTTCCATGTGGGGCGGTCCAAGTTCCGGTGGTTTCAAGCAACTATTAACCGGACTTTCTGGCCCCTACGGGACCAGCGGAATGATTAGACCTGCAATGGGTGTTGACCTATGGAACCTCTTGATGGGAGTGGATATTCTCGTTCTTTCCCCACATTTTTTATGCTGTTCTCGGACTTGTCAAAGAAAAGGGGGGGGGGGGGGCATGTTCCGGTCCAGGCCTATGGTCAGGACCTGAAGGATACCTCTCTATCATTCAGGCAGGCTTAGGGGCCGTAGTCTGGCCCCTCTACAGCTCCTGCCGAGTCGCTCTGTGTGCATCGACTTCATGGTTCTGGCGTGTTCTAACCAGCAGGGGACACATTTTCACACCTTCGCATCTTGCAGTAGAGATACCGAGATGATTGAGATACTCTCAATACCACCATCGGCTCTCTCATTCCAGGCAGAGGAATGTTTTCTCCGGCTATCCGAGCAGAGTCTCGTAGAAAGAGTGTACCTGGGGGTCTGGCCTTGAGTAACCAGCAAGTCCTGGTCTGGGGGACCTAATCGCGATAGCTTGGAACCTCAAGCTTCCGCTGTTCTTACCCCCAGTCTCAGACCCCGAGACTCTGGCAATATGCATTCCGGTGATGGTGGGACAACATCGACGCCTGCGTCTTCCCTCCTTTGTTGTCTGTTGAGAATGGGTCTCAACAAGACCAGGTTGTCTGTCAACCTTTCAATGGCCCTGAGAGCTCCACTGGGACTATGCGCTGAACGGTTTCCGGACCCTCTGCTTCCCCTGATGGAACTCCCGGGAGAGCTTCTCCCACGGCACAGGCTACTCAAACAACCGCACTGCAACATCTTTCACGATCCGGGGCGTCGCTTCGGCTTCATGCCTGGAGACACTACGCCTCCTCCTCAAGAAGAGACAACCCGCTACAGTCGCGGGACGGAGGTCGCGTCATCTGCGATAGTCATCCGCAGGGGTCTTCCAGGCGAAGTGAAGAGTCTTCGGTGGTTGGTGTTGTGGGAGATATACCTCTTCCCTTGAGGCCTCTTCTCCAGCAATAACGATCTTATTGCCTTTCGGCGGGAGGAAACTCCTTTCCGCTCTCGGCAATGAAGCCTGTCGCTCAGCCTTTCCCTGACCTTCAGGCTTAAAGGAATAACTTTTTCCTTCCCGCTGGACATTTCCTCGCTCATGCGAAGCTGCGAACGTCCCTGCCCTAGTCGAAGTGAGACCTCCAACTTGGAGC
This sequence comes from Palaemon carinicauda, assembly GCF_036898095.1. Classification (NCBI taxonomy): domain Eukaryota; kingdom Metazoa; phylum Arthropoda; class Malacostraca; order Decapoda; family Palaemonidae; genus Palaemon; species Palaemon carinicauda. The sequence continues at coordinate 195,520,408 of NC_090726.1, forward strand.
ATGACTCGAACTTTTTAGTCCCTTAAGAGATCTTCTCAAGACCCTTTACGTCAGGCCTCTGATTGTATTCCGTCTTGGGTCTCCTGCTCACTCTGGCCGCGGCCAGTGTGTAAGCAATCTTCTTGGTCTCGTACGACTCCGCCCTTTCTAAGGAATGGGGGTAGGCAACATTCAGGTTTGCTCCTGAGTTGTTGGCTAGACTCAGAATCTTGGGGTCCCGGCCCTTCGGTCCAATTCCTTCAAGATTTTGAGTCTCCATTCTGTATCTGATGTCCCAAAACCTTCTCCTTCTTGCCAGTAAAGGAATGGAGAGGTTAGCTTTGGGAACAGCTGCAGTTTGTCCTCAGTTGCAGCCGGTTTGGGAGCACAAGAAGGACACGGGGGAGAGTCACCAGTATACCTCTTCAGCTCGGACTCAAGGACATTCATCTTGACCTGTCTCCAGACCCTCCCCCGTCACGTCGCCCTACAGCACGATGTCGAATACATCGCAACGTCCCCCGCCTTCGAGTAATACTACTCTGTGACGCAGGTGCTACAAGCTGGAGTCTGGAAGCGTCTAATGACCTTCGCAGCCCGCTTCCTGTAGGGCGTGACCCACAGGAGTTTCGATACGTTTTCTATCGCTCTGTGGGGGCTACACAACAGCTGGTCTAACCTCAGGCTCCTTTTTGGACAGGTAGCAGAAGGTTGAGGGCATTGTTATCAGGTTTTAGTCTGCATGAACGAAAGAAGTATGCCTGGCCCTTACTACTTTCTTCATCATCCCCTCTACGGGGAAGCAGCATCCTGGTCTCTGCATAGCTGACCTCGAACCTCTGCAGGTAAACCATGCTTCCTTGTGTTCCGAGTATTGAGTCAATACTGTCGCGTCCCCCATACCCTGACGAAGTGGTATTGGGAACGTCCTAACCCAGAGTTCCTTCTGGAACTCCAGGTCAACTGCCTAGGATGGGTCACACTTCTTCCTTCACACACAAGCTTATGTAGGCCACATGGTTCCTTGCGGAGTAAGGAACTTGTGAGGTGCAGGGACTCCTTTTCTCGAGTGTGACTCACTTGGATTCAGAGTCTCCGGGTAAAACCAAAGCCAGTATGGCTGGGGACTTTCCACCCTACCTAAGGGGTAAGTCACCCAATGTAAATAGCGTGGTTTGTATTTCGGTTACGGAACAAATGACAAATTCGGAGATAATTTGTATTTTTCCTAACCATACAAACCTTAGCTATTTACACATATTTGCCCGCCAGCCCTGTCCCCCAAGACAAGTCCTACCTCTAAGTGAAAGTGAGCTTCACCGTTGTGTGAGGGGGGGGAGGGGTAGCTAGCTACCACTCCCCTACCCCCCCACCCTCCCACTAACTAGCGCGGGGGTAATACACCCTCGTTAAATTCTAATGGCTCGCCATTTCAGCTACGCTAAAAGGTAAACTCAATGTAAATAGCTAAGGTTTGTATGGTTAGGAAAAATACAAATTATCTTCGAATTTGTCATATTTGGTTGATATAGGCAACCAGATTCACAGTAATAAAAAAAAAAAAAAGGCGACTTCATTACAGCAATCAGAATTGCAAAGGTCAAATTCCTGAGGGGATCTGCCTTAAAGAAATGAAAATCCTTGGCTACAAGTACTCAAAATTTAGCCTTTCTTTAAGTAGTGGTTTGAAAAGGTATGTACTGTTTTTGGCCTCGAGGATCATTCAACAAACTGGTGTTGCAAGGTCCAAGAAAAATGAAATTTTTAAGCATGAAATTATTAGGACAGGATTTGTAGGAAAAGGCTAAATTGAAGAAACAAAACTCTCTCAAAATATTCTTAGGAGATAATGTTTCTCATCTCCAGTATCAAGGGTAATAACCAGTAATACAGGGAGCCTAAATCCATATGATTTTGTGTGAAAATTTCATATAAATTTAAGGTTTAAGGTTGTGTTGTATACTGTACTGTATGAGAATTCTATGTATACAGGGTATTATTATTATTGCCAGGCAAGCTACAACCCTAGTTGAAAAACCAGGATGCCATAAGCCCAAGGGCTCCAACAGGGAAAATAGCCCAATGAGGAAAGGAAATAAGAAAACAAAATACTGTGTATGAGTATACCCTCAAGCCGGAGAAATCTAACTCAAGACTGTGGTACAAAGGCTATGGCACTACCTAAGACTAGAGAATAATGGTTTGATTTTGGAGTGTTCTTCTCCTAGACGAACTGCTAACTATAGTTGAAGAATCTTTTACCCTTACCAAATGGAAATTAGCTACTGAATAATTACAGTGTAATGGTTAACCTCTTGAGTGAAGAAGAATTTTTCAGCTATCTTATTGTTGTCAAGAGTTTAAGAAAAGAGGAGAATGAGTAAAAAATAGGCAAAGGGAAAATGAGCTTCAACCAGCTAGAGATCTAAGGTAGTACTATCTGGCAAGTCACAGGACCCAATAACTCTAGCGGTAATATCACAACTGTGGCTCATGCCTTGGTCAACCTACTACCTTCAGTAATCTGTTGATCTTGTTTGAGTTTTTGGCAGCACAATTCTATCTCTTGATCTATTATTATTATTATTATTATTATTATTATTATTACTAGCTAAGCTGCACGCCTAGTTGGAAATGCAGGACACTATAAGCCTAAGGGCTCCAACGGGGAAAAATAGCCCGGTGTGAAAAGGAAATAAACTATATGAGAAGTAACGAATTATCAAAATAAAATGTTTTAAGAATAGTAGCAACATTAAAACCTCTTTCAAATATATACAGGTTACTATAAAGAGACACATGTAAGCCTGTTCAACATAAATGCTGAAGGTTTAAGCGTTTGAAGTTCTACCGATTCAACTAAGTCTGATGTATTACTGGGCCCCTGCTTAAGGACATTGCCTCCTTTTATCTTGATGGAATGTGTTCTCTAGATGGAGGACTCTCTCATATATTGGGTACATTTGTTTAATTTTGTTTTGTTTTTGATGTATATCTGATAGATGATGTTAAGAGTATCTAAATTTCTAGTACATCATCTAGTATTGTACGACGACAACATAAAATCTTGTATCATAAATGAAGGGAAGCATTTACATTTCTGGAACATGATGAGCCAACTTTAAATATACAGTACTATTAGTGTGTAGTCAACTTAGTTAAAATCTATATGCATGTTTTTTTATTATTATTATTATTACTTGCTAAGCTATAACCCTAGTTGTAAAAGCAGGAGGCTATGCCCAGGGGTTCCTAAAGGGAAAATAGTCCAGTGAGGAAAGGAAACAAGGAAAGATAAAATATTTTAAGAACAGTAACAGCATTGAAATAAATATTTCTGCAAACTATAAAAACTTTAACAAAACAAGAGGAAGAGAAATCAAATAGAATAGTGTGCCCGAGTGTACCCTCAAGCAAGAGAACTGTAACCCAAGACTGAAAGATCATGCTACAGAGGCTATGGCACTACCCTTATCTCGAGAACAATGGTTTAATTTTGGAGTGGCCTCCTAGAAGAGATGCTTACCATAGCTAAAGAGTCTTTCAACCTTACCATGAGGAAATTGGCCACTGAACAATTACAGTGCAGCAGTTAACCCCTTAGGTTATGAGGAATTGTTTGTTAATGTCAGTGTTGTCAGGTGTATGAGGACTGAGGAGAATATGTAAAGGATAGGCCAGACTATTCGTCGTATGTGTAGGCAAAGGGAAAGTGAACCATAATCAGAGAGAAGGATCCAATGTAGTACTGTGTGGCCAGTCAAAGGTCCCCATAACTTATTAGTGGTAGTATCTCAACATATGGTTGGTGCCCTGGCCAACTTACTGCCTAATATAGATAGAGAGATGAAGTTAGTATATCTAAATTTTTAGTATATCTAGTATTGTACGACGACAACATAAAAGCATAAATTGCAAATAAAGGAAAGCATTTACATTTCTGGATCATGGTGAGCCAACTTACAACTTGAGTGTACAGTACAGTACTGTTAGTGTGTAGTCAACATGAAGTTAAAATCTATATGCATGTTTGTAGTAGTTAATCTGTCATCTATCAAGTGTGTGTCATATCAACGTTGCATTGAAGGAAACGCGTAAGAAGTGTAAAAATTTTAGGATTAAAATGATACATACATACACATACATATACCAAGGCACTTCCCCCAATTTTGGGGGGTAGCAGACATCAAACAAATGAAACAAAAAAGGGGATCTCTCCTCTGTACATTCCTCCCAGCCTGACAAGGGACTCAACCGAGTTCGGTTGGTACTGCTAGGGTGACACCGCCCACCTTCACCCTTTATCCACCACAGATGAAGCTTCATAATGCTGAATCCCCTACTGCTGCTACCTCCGCGGTCATCCAAGGCACCGGAGGAAGCAGCAGGGCCTACCGGAACTGCGTCACAATCGCTCGCCATTCATTCCTATTTCTAGCACGCTCTCTTGCCTCTCTCACATCTATCCTCCTATCACCCAGAGCTTTCTTCACTCCATCCATCCACCCAACCCTTGGCCTTCCTCTTGTACTTCTCTCCCATCTACTCTTGCATTCATCACCTTCTTTAGCAGACAGCCATTTTCCATTCTCTCAACATGGCCAAACCACCTCAACACATTCATATCCAATCTAGCTGCTAACTCATTTCTTACACCCGTTCTCACCCTTACTACTTCGTTCCTAACCCTATCTACTTGAGATACACCAGCCATACTCCTCTCAAACACATTCAATTTCTGTCTCTCCGTCACTTTCATTCCCCACAACTCTGATCCATACATCACAGTTGGTACAATCACTTTCTAATACAGAACTTTTTTTACATTCATGCCCAACCCTCTATTTTTTACTACTCCCTTAACTGTCTACAAACACTTTGCAACCTTCATTCACTCTCTGACGTACGTCTGCTTCCACTTCACCATTTGCTGCAACAACAGACCCCAAGTACTTAAACTGATCCACTTCCTCAAGTAACTCTCCATTCAACATGACATTCAACCTTGCACCACCTTCCCTTCCAGAACATCTCATAACCTTACTCTTACCCACATTAACTCTCAACTTCCTTCTCTCACACACCCTTCCAAATTCTGTCACTAATTGTCCAATGATACTCCTATTTATTTTTCATAAGTGAAACAGCAGGTAAACTAACAAATTGATCTTTAGGTAAATATTCCTAAACTTCTTTGTATAATTTCTACTCGATCCAAAGATAAATCAATGTGAAGTGAAGAAGAATCAAGTCTATTTATAATTTGCATGTTGTGGCATCAATGACCTTGGTAGTTGTAATGCCAGATAACTTGCAATCAATCAGTCTATATGGAAAAGAGAGAGGAAGTTAATTTCACCATAATAGTATTTCAAGTCCTTGAAGGAATTTGATTCCTTCAAAGTTCATATTTTGAATATTTATTTTTACTCATGGAAGTTTTTGTGGTTTTGATTTTATTTAAATCTTACAACTTTTTTCTGTTTTGTTTTGAGAAGTGTCATTTTATGTTAGTGTTTGTGAATGTGTTTATAGAAATGTTTGATTATTATTTTGGTGTTTCCATTTATTATTGGCATGCCAGATAATTCTTCATCATTTTTTTTTATTTTTTAGATTTAACATGATAAGAGTCAGGCTTGATTGAGCTGGTAATTCACCTCTTTTTGATAGTAGAATAATCATCAAGTAGTTCTATCAAGGTAAACAAATCCTTAATAAATTTAAGTGAGGAGTAATGCATTAATATGATTTTCAACTGTTATCATTATTATTATTATTATTATTATTATTATTTCTATTATTATTATTGTTATTATTATTTCTATTATTATTGTTATTATTATCATTACGTGCTAAGCTACAACCCTAGTTGGAAAAGCAGGATGCTATAAGGCCTGGGGCCCCAACAGGGAAAATAGCTCAGTGAGGAATGGAAAATAGGAGAAATAAAATATTTCAAGAACAGTAACATTAAAATAAATATTCTTTGTTTCTATTTGACTATTGCCTATTTTAATCATAATTTTTCTTTCAGATGCATGTATGTTGATAAAAGAAAGTTTAGAAAGTATAGAAAGTTTTGAAACCTATTGCATTCCAAAAAGCAGAAATAAATAACCAAACGCTTTTATCTCACATAGAATGGTAAGTTAATATATTTTTCAATATTAAACTTACCCGATAATCATGTAGCTGTCAACTCCGTTGCCCGACAGAATTCTATGGAGGGATACGCCAGCTATCACAATACTAGAAGGGGGTGTACTTACCAGCGCCACCTGTGGCCAGGTACTCAAGTACTTCTTGTTGACACCTCCTCAATTATTCCTCTGTCGTGCTTCCGGCAAGACGTTCTGGGATACGCTTATGATCTTCGAGTTTGTTCACGGCTAATTGGTGAAGTATTCTCTCAGATTTCGGCTGTCGCTTTACTGGAAACCTTCTTATATTAGCTAGATAGCTTTTATATAGTCCTGATTAACGGTTAACGATCTTTTGCTTGATTTTGGAAACCCCTTTGGCTAACTCTTTGGATTCAAGATGTCTGACATTTCGCAAGCCCCCTCCCATAGACGATGTAGGTCTTGCAATAGGCGTATTCCGAAGGCCTCGGTAGATCCTCACACCGCTTGTTCTGACTGTAGGGACAGGCCCTGTCAGTTAGAAAATCGATGTGAGGAATGCGCCGGACTTTCGGTACTGGAATTTGTCCGTCTTTTAAAATATTCATCTAAGTTAGAGAGAGGTAGAGTTAGGAGGAGTTCTTCTCACTCTTCACTTTTTTCCTCACCTCATGATCCCCTACCTTTTCCTACCCCTGTAGTGGCTACCCCCGAACCTACTGTTTGCCCTCCGCCTGATATGTCTGTTGTTTTGCGTGCTATTCAGGCCTTAGGCGATAAAGTAGAGTCAGTGGTAAGTGACCATAAGTCTCTGATGGCCGAAGTCAAGGAACTTAAGGTCAAGAGTGCAGTGGGTGGAATTAGTGCCAGTGCTGTGACGAGTGCTAGTGTCAGTGCAGTGCCAAGTGCTAGTGTCAGTGCCAGTGTGGTGCGTGAGGATACTTCTGTGCGAGCCAGTCGTCCTCCCAGTCCGGGACCTCTTGCAAGCTCCCAAGCCCAGGGGAGAAGCAATGTCGAAGGGCATAAGGGTTCGGCAGGCCTTGTTAGGCGCACAGAAGTATCCTCGGTGGTTGCGGGCGTGTCTTCCAAAGACCGTCACTCCCACCTGCAGACGATTGAGCCCGTCTTTTTCTCGTCCGCTGATCATCTGTCAGGGAAGAAACGTTGGTCTCAGGTCTCGAGACCACTTAAACGCAGAGTCCAGTCCGCGAGTGCTCAGCCAGGTTGCAGTCATTGGCTCAGCTCTGACTCGCCGCAGTCATCTGTCGACTGCACTCCGCCCAGGAGGAGTAAGGTTCTGCCACAACAGAGCTCGACTGTTAAGGCTTTACCTCAGCCTACTGTAGTTTCTGCCGACCCTAAGTGGACTCTACTACAGTCCATGCAAGCACAGCTTTCGGACTTGATGCGTGAGTGTCGTGCTGAGAGTGTTGCGCCTCCGCCTCCGCCTACACTCCCTCCGCCTGCGCTCGCTCCGCCTGCGCTCGCTCCGCCTGCGCTTGCTCCGCCTGATCGCAGTACCACCTGCCAGGCGTACGATGTTGAGCCACGGTCTGAGTTTGCTGTTCCCAGTGGTGTTCAGCCTCCGCCTTCTTTAAGGCAACCTTTGCTATGGGATCAGGAGGATTATGCCTCTCTTCCTCCTCCTCCCCTTGCTGCTCCACCAGTGGTGCAACACTCGGTTGAGGTACAACAACCTCTCCCGTCCATGAGTCAGTCTCCTCAGCTCTCGCTGCAGCGAGCTCAACCATCCACAAGGCAAGCTCCACTACACCTTGGCCTTGCGCCTCAGGAGCCTCAGCTTGCGAGACATTTACCTTGTTCTGCGCAGCCTCAACCTCATCACGCTCCGCTCACACCACAGGAACAGGAACTTGCTACTCCGCTTCCACCAACCGCTCAGCAAGCGCAACCCTTGGGTTCAACCACTCATGCTAGGAGTCAGCCTCCTCCACCCATGCGCCTTCCTTCTGCTTCGTCTTTTATTCAGCCTTTGCAGTCTGAGCCTCAGGTTCTCCCTCAACAGTTACTTGAAGAGGAAACCACTAATATTGTTCCTACTCGTTCTGACTCTGCTGTTCAGCATTCTTGTCCGATATCTTCGCTACACTCTGGTGATGAGGCGTCTGATGATGAGGAGGCACACCTGGATCCCTCGTCAGACGTGGATGAATCCAAGCCTTCTCCACAGTCTATTGACTTTCGTAAGGTCTTGGCTCTGCTTAGGGAGGTTTACCCAGACCACTTTGTCTCTGCTATTCCCCGCTCTCCGCCATCTGAGTTTTCGCTGGGCATACAACAAGCTAAGTCCTCCTATACTAAGCTAGTCCTAGCAAGGTCCTCTAAGAGAGCATTAAGGATCTTAGGGGAGTGGCTGCAGACTAAGCAACACCTTGGCAAAACTTCTTTCATGTTCCCGCCGACTAAGCTCACTTCGAAAGCGAGCGTTTGGTATGCCACAGGAGAAGCACCAGGCTTGGGAGTACCTGCCTCTGCCCAGGCTGACTTCTCAAGTCTGGTAGACTCGCCTCGGAGAACTGCAATGAGGCGCTCTAAGGTTTGCTGGACCTTCTCAGACCTTGATCACTTACTGAAAGGACTGTTTAGAGCATTTGAGATGTTCAACTTTCTTGACTGGTGCCTGGGGGCCCTCAGCAAGAAGACCTCTCCTGCGGACAAGGATTCTGCCATGCTTTTAATGTCCTGCATGGATAAGGCCATTAGGGATGGATCTGGTGAGCTTGCGTCGATGTTTGTATCAGGGGTTTTGAAGAAAAGGGAACAGCTGTGTACCTTCCTTTCCTCCAGCATTACACCTTGCCAAAGGTCACAACTCCTTTTTGCTCCGCTCTCGAAGTTCCTCTTCCCCGAAGAGCTGGTTAAGGACTTGTCTGCTGCCCTGATACAAAAGGACACACACGATCTTGTAGCCTCATCGGCTCGTAAGTCTAAGGTTGCTACCTCAGTCCCCAAGACTTATCGCTCCCCAGTGGCTGATACCCCTGCTACGAGGTTCATACCGCCCTTTCGTGGTAGAGCCCCCAGCCGAGGAAGCTCCCGTCCAGACTCTTACAGGAGCAAGTCCAGGAAAGGCTCCAGGACATCTAAAGGAAAAAACTGACTCTCCGCATCTCCAGACAGCAGTAGGAGCCAGACTCAAGATCTTCTGGCGAGCCTGGGAGAAGAGAGGTGCAGACGCCCAGTCTGTCAGTTGGCTGAGGAACGGTTACAGGATTCCATTCTGCCTCAAACCACCTCTGACCACATCGCCCATCAACCTCTCTCCCAACTACAAAGAAGAGGACAAGAGGCTAGCATTGCACCAGGAGGTGTCGCTACTTGTGCAGAAGAAGGCAGTGGTTATAGTCCGGGACCATCAATCCCCGGGCTTCTACAACCGTCTCTTTCTTGTGGCCAAGAAGACAGGAGGTTGGAGACCGGTGCTGGACGTCAGCGCGCTCAACGCGTATGTCACCAAGCAGACGTTCACGATGGAGACGACGAAGTCGGTCTTAGCAGCGGTCAGGCAGGAGGACTGGATGGTCTCGTTGGACTTGAAAGATGCCTACTTTCACGTTCCTATTCATCCAGACTCCCAACCTTTCCTGAGATTCGTTTTTGGAAAGGTTGTCTACCAATTCCAAGCCCTGTGTTTTGGCCTAAGCACAGCTCCTATGGTCTTTACTCATCTGATGAGGAATATAGCAAAATTCCTACACTTATCGGACATCAGAGCCTCCCTCTACTTAGACGACTGGCTGTTGAGAGCCTCCACGAGTCGTCGCTGTCTGGAGAATCTCAATTGGACTTTAGACTTAATCAGAGAACTGGGTCTATTAGTCAACATAGAAAAGTCTCAACTCATTCCCTCCCAATCCATTGTGTACCTGGGAATGGAGATTCGGAGTCAGGATTTTCGGGCTTTTCCATCGGCCCCCAGGATAAGCCAAGCCCTAGAGTGCATCATGAGCATGCTGAAGAGGAGCAGTTGCTCGGTGAGACAGTGGATGAGTCTCACAGGGACCCTTTCATCACTGGCCCTGTTCGTCGAGCTAGGGAGACTCCACCTCCGCCCTCTTCAATTCCATCTTGCAGCTCATTGGGACAAGGGTTCGACTCTCGAAGCAGTCTCTATCCCAATCACCCAAGAGATGAAGACCACTCTCCTGTGGTGGAAGCACAACCTCCTTCTCAGGGAGGGTCTATCGTTGGCTATTCAGACCCCCAATCTTCATCTCTTCTCAGATGCATCGGACTCGGGCTGGGGTGCGACCTTGAACGGACGGGAATGCTCGGGAACGTGGAACGAAGAACAGGGATTACTCCACATCAACTGCAAGGAGCTACTAGCAGTTCATTTAGCCCTGTTGAACTTCAAGTCCCTCCTGCTAGGCAAAGTGGTGGAGGTGAACTCAGACAATACCACAGCCTTGGCTTACATCTCCAAGCAAGGAGGGACACATTCGAGGAGCCTATACGAGATCGCAAGGGACCTCCTCATTTGGTCAAGAGGTCTAAACCTCACTCTGGTCACGAGGTTCATTCAGGGCGATATGAACGTCTCAGCAGATCGCCTAAGCAGAAGGAATCAGGTCATTCCCACGGAATGGACCCTCCACAAGAGTGTGTGCAACAGACTTTGGACCTTGTGGGGTCAACCTACCATAGATCTGTTTGCCACCTCCATAACCAAGAGACTTCCGCTGTACTGTTCCCCTGTTCCAGACCCTGCAGCAGTTCATGTGGATGCTTTTCTACTGAACTGGTCCCATCTCGACCTGTACGCATTCCCACCGTTCAAGATAATAAACAAAGTTCTGCAGAAATTCATCTCGCACGAAGGGACACGGCTGACGCTGGTTGCTCCCCTTTGGCCTGCAAGAGAATGGTTCACAGAGGTACTTCAATGGCTAGTCGACATCCCCAGGACTCTACCTCTAAGAGTGGACCTTCTACGTCAACCTCACGTAGACAGGTTGCACCCAAACCTCCACGCTCTTCGGCTGACTGCCTTCAGACTGTCGAAAGATTCGCTAGAGCTAGAGGCTTTTCGAAGGAGGCAGCCAGTGCGATTGCCAGAGCGAGAAGGGTTTCCACTCGTAGAGTCTACCAGTCTAAGTGGGAGGTCTTCCGAAGCTGGTGTAGAGCCAATTCAATATCCTCTACCAATACCTCTGTGACCCAAATAGCTGACTTCCTTCTACATCTTAGGAATGAGAGATCCCTTTCAGCCCCTACGATTAAAGGGTATAGGAGTATGTTGGCTTCAGTTCTCCGCCACAGAGGTTTGGACCTTTCTTCCAACAAGGACCTTCAAGACATTCTTAAGTCTTTTGAGACGTCTAAAGAGCGTCGTCTATCCACTCCAGGCTGGAACCTAGACGTTGTCTTAAGGTTCCTTATGTCACCTAGGTTCGAACCTCTCCAGTCAGCTTCCTTCAAGGACCTTACCCTCAAGACTCTTTTTCTCGTCTGCCTTGCAACAGCTAAGAGAGTCAGTGAGGTTCATGCCTTCAGCAAGAACATTGGTTTCACGACCGAATCTGCAACATGTTCTTTTCAGCTCGGATTCCTAGCAAAGAACGAACTTCCTTCACGTCCTTGGCCTAGATCGTTTGAAATACCTAGCCTCTCCAACATGGTAGGTAACGAACTAGAGAGAGTTCTTTGCCCTGTCAGAGCTCTCAAATTTTATCTTAAGAGGTCTAAACCTCTTCGAGGACAGTCAGAAGCCTTATGGTGTGCCATCAAGAAACCTTCGAGGCCCATGTCCAAGAATGGGGTTTCGTATTATATAAGGCTTCTGATTAGAGAAGCCCACTCTCACTTAAAGGAGGAAGACCTTGCATTGCTGAAGGTAAGGACCCACGAAGTAAGAGCCGTAGCTACATCGATGGCCTTTAATAAAAACCGTTCTCTGCAGAGCATAATGGATGCAACCTATTGGAGGAGCAAGTCAGTGTTTGCATCATTTTATCTTAAAGATGTCCAGTCTCTTTATGAGAACTGCTACACCCTGGGACCATTCGTAGCAGCGAGTGCAGTAGTAGGTGAGGGCTCAGCCACTACATTCCCTTAATCCCATAACCTTTTTTAACCTTTCTCTTGAATGCTTTTATTGTTGTTTTTATGGTTGTTACGGTAGGCTAAGAAGCCTTCCGCATCCTTTTGATTTGGCGGGTGGTCTATTCATTCTTGAGAAGCGCCTGGGTTAGAGGTTTTGTAGAGGTCCTTTAGTAGGGGTTGCAACCCCATATACTTTGGCACCTTTGGGTTGATTCAGCCTCCAAGAGGAACGCTGCGCTCAGTAAGGAAGACGAACTTAAAAAAGAGGCAGAGTAACGGTTCAATTCGACTTCCTTACCAGGTACTTATTATTTCATTGTTATTGAGATAACTGTTATATGAAATATGGGATACTTAGCTATCCTTTAATCTTGTACACTGGTTTTCACCCACCCCCCTGGGTGTGAATCAGCTACATGATTATCGGGTAAGTTTAATATTGAAAAATGTTATTTTTATTAGTAAAATAAATTTTTGAATATACTTACCCGATAATCATGATTTAATCGACCCTCCCTTCCTCCCCATAGAGAACCAGTGGACCGAGGAATAATTGAGGAGGTGTCAACAAGAAGTACTTGAGTACCTGGCCACAGGTGGCGCTGGTAAGTACACCCCCTTCTAGTATTGTGATAGCTGGCGTATCCCTCCATAGAATTCTGTCGGGCAACGGAGTTGACAGCTACATGATTATCGGGTAAGTATATTCAAAAATTTATTTTACTAATAAAAATAACATTTTTCTAAATATTTTAATTTTCAAGTGATTAGTAATTATAATTTACTTATATTTTCATAGATAGATATCTTTTGATACTAAAATTTAGTTTATATGAAGTTCTTTTAATAGAATTTTTATTTTTATGGATTTAGTTCTTTTGTGTAAGTGTCAACAGCTATGCCTCCATTTATTGCTATAATAATTAACTCAACGATGTGAAAGGATGGTTGGATCATGTGGAAAGAATGGAAAAGTAGCACCTAAGGTTGTATTTGAAATGCTTGAGGGTAATAGGCCTTTAGGTACATTATTAATTTGAGTTTTAATCATCCTTCAGTTCATGTGATAGCTACATTAGGAATTATGAAGTACTGAACAGAAAGGAATAGTGGAGTAACTCCAGTTATCCAAATTGTGTTATTTCCGCACTTGAACATTTGTGCATAGTGGATGTCTTGCCCTTTATAGTTAATTGTGTTTTATTATGACCTTTGTCACTGACCAAGTGCTACTCTTTAGCTATGGTAAGCAGCTCTTCTAGGAGAAGGACACTCCAAAATCAAACCATTGTTCTCTAGTCTTGGGTAGTGCTATAACCTCAGTACCATGGCCTCCACTGTCTTGGGTTAGAGTTCTCTTGCTTGGGGGTACACTCAGGCACACTATTCTATCTGATTTCTCTTCCTCCTGTTTTGGTAAAGTTTTTATAGATTATATAGGAAATATTTATTTTAATGTTGTTACTCTTCTTAAAATATTTTATATTTCCTTGTTTCCTTTCCTCACTGGGCTATTTTCCCTGGTGGGACCCCTGGGCTTATAGCATTCTGCTTTTCCAACTAGGGTTGTAGCTTAGCAAATAATAATAATAATAATAATGATATTACAAATAGGACATGCTGTATTTAATACAGAGAAAATTATACGAAGTCTGATCCTAAAAATTAGGTATACACATGAATAACCAAGAACATTATGAGCATCATAATTTGATTATCACAACAAAAGGCTGCCAAATTTTGAGTGGTTCATTTATTGCCTGTAAGGCCTTTACATATTGATTCTTTGTGTAAATGTATAGATTTGCCTACTTTATTTACAAATGTGCTGCGCAAAGGGAAAGAGAGAGAGTTTTCCAATCAGCTAGTTGTAAGTAAAAGCTTGTCGCCCAGATTCCATCGGTCACTGAGATCGCAAGAGCGAGAGAAAGGAGTAATTACATATAGAAACCATCAAAAGGATAATGTATCGATTACATGAGCGTTTAGAAGGGAAACCAAGGAAAACAATTATAATTATTAAGCTGGTAAAGAAAAATACTATAGGTATCGGTAATTCTTTTGTGTTAATAAAAAGGAAAGCAAGGAAAACTGAATTATACAGGTAAAAACTAAGCTGGTAAAAAAAGACACTATGTGTATCGGTAGTTCTTTTGTGTTAAAAAAGAAAAGCAAGGAAAACTGAATTATACAGGTAAATACTAAGCTGGTAAAGAAAAATACTATACGTATCGGTAATTCTTTAATGGTAATAAAAAAGAAGTGGGCTGACAGTATCCCAGGAGAAAAAGGAAAGGTACTGTAGTCTGCATGTCGTAGTAAGAGTGGTTGCCAAGTATCAATGCTGACCAGGGATAACATAAGCTAAATGGCGAGTCATAACCCTTATTGGCTGCTCAATCAGGAAACTCTAAAGAACAGTAGTTTCTCAAAAGGAGAGAAGAAAAACAATGAACAAGGGTAACTATCTGAAATATGGAGCATACTTTTTCATGTGAATCTTCAAACTTCTTGTGACATTCATAACAAATGCTAAAAGCTTCCTTCGAAGTTAAGTGTATATAAGGATTAAGGAAAGTGACAGCTGAAAAGAAAAGGAAATGAAGGTACATCGCACTTATTCTTCATCAGAATTTACCTTTGGGACCAAAGGAAAATAAGAAAAAAACAAGACACTTCTTGCAAAAGAGATGCCCAAATCCTGAGGGATCCAAAGGGATAATATGAATAATTCTTTACTTATAAAGGTAGATCATCATAGCTTACCATGCCAAACAACCATCCATTGAAGCATTCTTTCATTGACATTAACTAAGTCAGAGTTATCCAAATTATGAGATAGTGGGCATGATCGGAGAATATGAATGGTCATCTAGATATTTTGTCCATGTTTGCAGGACTGGTCAGTTTTAATGCCCCACTTAACTAGATTGTCACCTGTTCTGGTCACTCCAGCTCTGGCTCTGTTGAGGGCCCACCAAATAAAACTACTGCAACACAGTAGCTGTTAAAAGGATAAAAATATATAATAAATTAGATAATTTTAAATCTTTTAACAAATTGGAAGCATGAAAATACTTGGAAAATTAACACAGTGATTAATACAGATAGAATATAATCTTTCAATACAAACCAAATGTATCTTTCATACCAAGTTTAGGGCCTGTCTTGGAAAATGACAATGGCATTTTGCAGTCAGCAAGGAATAAGATATTTTGAAAACATCCATACCTGAAAATGACTACTAAGCAGTTTCGTGTATAATACAGTACTTGAAATTTTTACCTATATTACCTACTATCACCTGCAACCTGGCGTTATTCCAACCTATCGTTACTATCAGTCTGTAAGATGTGTAAATTATGTTGTCCTGAATGAGCACCACTAATTTGCCAAATAAACGATACATGAGATAAAGCAACACAATAAAAAGTCAATTTTTGAGATCTAGACCCTCCACTTTTTACCACAATTACTAATCTTAAATTATACCCAAGATTACCAAATTTCAACACCCTAGCGCAGGGCAATCAACACTATCTCATCAATATTTTAATAGTCTGTAGGTAAGTCCTAAGCTAGCTACAACTTGTTTTGCAGTTCTCTATCAATCAATTTTATGATGAAACTTATTTCAAAATAATTCCCACGGTAGATAGTTGCTACAAATTTAGAAATTAACTTTGAATGTCATGAATATTTTACCTTTAAGATAACACGATATAGGTACTTACCAAGGTCTGTCGAGGCTTCTTGAGAGTAACAGAAGTGGCGTACCTTTCTCTTCCAATGGTGAGTTTTGAATTCTAAATTAATTAATAGTAATTTACAAATAGGATGAGATCATTAAAGGTAAGGAAAAATTGCCATCAACTCCAATCATGATTTTCAATTCAACATCTGGTTTCAAATTGAAAAAGGAGCAACTATTAAACAATTTCTTAAGAAAGAGGTCTAAGGATACAACAACTCGACTTGGAAATCCATAGAGAGACTGTGTCGTAAGTGTACCCCATGCTATGCATTTTACACATGACTTAATGGTCTTTGCAGTGTTCTTTTAGTCTCTATCTGCACTTACTTTACTGTATATCCTTTTACTTCATCTCTGTTCAAGCTTCTTTTAATCTTTATTGCTATCCAACCTATTCTAGCTTTTACTATATAGGGCAAATGCTGGGTTTTCTTTCAGTTGTACTTGGGTGCTGAACGGCCTCCCTGACCCAAGCACCAGAATATATCCCTAAATTCATAA
The DNA here is from genome assembly GCF_036898095.1 of Palaemon carinicauda. Lineage (NCBI taxonomy): Eukaryota > Metazoa > Arthropoda > Malacostraca > Decapoda > Palaemonidae > Palaemon > Palaemon carinicauda. Next base: position 195,536,833 of record NC_090726.1, read on the forward strand.
AACCATCCTCTCCGTACTTGGAGGCAACACATCAAGTCAAAATTGACAAGTGGAACACTGCTTCCCAAATATAGTAGAGAAACCAATTTATGTTTATCTCGGATTAAAGGAAAACCTTTTGATGATTTCCAAAAGCTTCTTGCCTGCAAAGTTCAATGGCATATTAACATTGATTCTCTTTCACGTTATGGGGAAAAATTCAAGGGTCTTGCCCTGTTGAAGAAAGTTCAACCAATTGTTGCAAATAAAAGAGGAAGAAAATTCAATATTTTTCCTGAAAATATGGGTAAAATTCCACAAGCTGTTGCTCAGCTGCTTGACAAAGCAAGAGGGGAGTTCAGTGTTGACAAATTATAGATAACTGTTGGTTGACAAAGCAGTAGGGGAGTTCTGTGTAGACAAATTATTCAGAAATCTGGTCACTAAGGTGTCTGCATTATTTCCTATAGGTCTATATGCTGAGGACCAGGGAAGGCCAGGTAATGGTTGCAGATGACTCAGCAGGTAGACCTATAGGCTCCAAACCCCCACCCTTTGCTCACAAGGATGGTGAGGTTGCAGACACTACAAAAAACTATCGAGCTTGAGTAGGACTCACATCACAGTCTGGCGATCGCCAGGCTGGTACGTTTCCAATAGGCCACCGCAACCCTTTTCTTGGAGTATTTTAATTTACAAATGTATGCGTGACAGCAAGCATTTTCTGCTTCTTCATGATAGCTTGCACGTAAAAATCTAATATTAAAGCATCAAATCATCCTATGGACTAAAGAACAGTCTAAATGAAATGAATAGATGAAAATTACTCCAAAATAAAATGAAAAAACTGACAATTTCAATGATTTATAATTTATAATTGGCAATCATTTTGAAATGCTGCAAAGGCTGCCATATTGGGGATTTTTGTTTCTAGCCGAAAGTGTCCTATAAAAAAACATATATCAAATTTCATGCTTGTATAAACTGAACAATTCAGTGTAAAAATCATACTTACCCGGTATATGCATCATTGAAAAACTAAGCTTAACCCTAGTTTCTGTCGTATTTGGCTTTATGCCATTGTCCTTATAGCTACTTAAAAATTATTATTTTAGGCTGGATTCAGACTTTTAGGACTGCTGCTCTTATGACCAGAAATGATGTTGACAATTTGGCCTTCTTCAAGATAATTGGTCACTGACTTGTAGCCTGTAAAGATAATCTCAAAACTGATAAGATTACAATAATCTTACCTTTTACGTTATGGTAAGTAACTACAGTATTCTGCTTATTCTCCTATTGCTAGCCATTAGAAGCACCTGTATTAAACAGTAAGCTATACCTTTTTTCTTCTTATTTTTAAAAGCCACTACAGTATGTGGCCCATTTTGGAATGTTCAGTTGCACACTCCATAGGTAGCATTCTTAAGTATTTATTGATTTTTAATGTTTATTACTACAGATCCCAGGATAAACACTGAAATTTGGAAGTCCATAAATCTTGAATATAATTTTTTCCTCGACTTGTGATATGCATTAATCATCTCTTCTTGTCTTCTTTAACTAAAAAAAGAAATAGAAAAGACAACTTTAATTATAAGCAAAGATGAATTTTTGTGAAAATAGTGAGATTTGAAACAACCTAATCCCCCTTCAAATACCCTAGGAATACCATCATTTGTAAGTAGCAGATCTAACTAAATAAACATGCCAATATGAAAATTTAACCGAGAGTAACAAAGGATAGTAGCAAATCATTTTTAGAATTAGTTATTGAAAACATTGTGTTGCATCCATATTGCTTATGTCTAGGTATATTACAGTTGATAGTTTTGTACATCATTATATGCGTCTGGTGACTAAAGTACTTGAAGTGATTATTTGCTGATATTTTCTACAGATAATGTCAAGACGAGCTATAGTAATTCTTCTCGGACTTCTCGTGTCTTTTTGCCGAGCAGAGTCCCATATCAGCGAAGGTAAGCCAAATAAAAAGGTCTTTCATTAATGTAAATTCTTGTGAGATGTCTCTCTGTATTTGCACATTAAGAAAATGCTTGGCTATCTTGGTCTTATTGTATACACTACAATATACAGTACTGTAGTATAATTATTCTGTTAAAATATTCTACCTGGTAAATGATGATAGTGTCCTTTTTGATTATTGCTTTTAGTTATTTTTCTTCTGAATCTATTTATATTCATAACTCGTCAGGCCCATTTGTGGATTCCTATACTTGGAATTTTTCATCTTTGTATTCAGTTATCTAGTGCTCGATCTTTTTAGGAGAAATAGATTAATTTAGATAAAATCTAAAACTACAGGGTAAATATTCAGTACAGTCTCTGTACGTTCAATGCCGTACATTTAGTCTCATTAGGGTTGTATTTTAGAACGCACACGAGACAAATGATATAAAAAAAACATTTTCGTGAAGGTCATTCTATTTCATTCGGTATTTTTTCTGATAGACTACCCTCACTACAAATTCTGCAAGGCTGGGAAGGTTTGAATTAAAATATATATGCATAGCATGTCATGATTATGTTAAGTGAAACCTGTAAGTGGATTTTCTTTGAATTTATTTAAAAGCAAATAATATCGAAGAGAAAAGATCATGAAAACATCCTAATCGTACGAAATACAGGTAACAGGAACCATTGTCATTTTTCATACTGTGGACTAATGTGATGTGATCCTATTACTTGAGTGTGTTTGTAGGGTGCCTTTGTTCCCTAACTTTACCCACTTGTTAGCCATCTACTTCACCTACATTCCCACTTCCTTTTCTTTCAGTCTCACCTTGATGCTGAACGGTCTCCTAGGCCTCAGTGAAATAAAGTTGATCATTTAAGAACAAAGTAGAAATAGCATAGGGATTTTATACTATTCTTTATGCACAAGGGTATCAACAGGGAAAAATAGCCAAGTGAGGAAAGGAAATATGGAAATAAATAAATGATATGAGAAGTAATGAACAAGTAAAATATTTAAAAAAAACATTAACATCAAAACATATATTTCATATATAAACTATAAAAAGGCTTATGTCAGCCTGTTCAACTTAAAAATATTAGCTGCAAGTTGGAATAAAACTTCTAGAATACTGTGTAGTATTGATGGAGAAGGCCTTACTATTAGAATTAACTACAAACAGGATGGATCTGTCCAGAAAGATCTTAATATAAATGGTGATCAGAATTATGAAAAATCTTGTGCAACATACATACCGAACTAATTGAACACCGGTACCAGAAATTAATATCGAGATCAGGAATAAGCAATTTAATAGACCGTAAGTTCCTGTCCAACAAATTAAGATGAGAATCAGCAGCTGAAGATCAGACAGGAGAACATTACTGTAAACAAAGCAGAATTAAAAAATTAAAACACTTCTTTACAATAGATTGATCACCGAATATCTTAAAAGACTTTGTCAATAAGCCAATTTTTTGTGCAATTGAAGAAGACATGGACCAAATATGTTTCTCAAAAGTAAATTTGCTGTCAAGAATCACACCTAAAATCTTAAAAGAGTCATACAGAGTTAAAGAAGCATTATCAATGCTGAGATCTGAATGTTGAGGAGCTACTGTCCTTGATCTACTTACAATCATACAGTGAGTTTTGTTAGGATTCATCTTCATGCCCCATAATTTGCACCATGCACTAATTTTAGCTAGATCACTATTAAGGGATTGAGCAACCCCAGGTGTACATTTAGGAGATGGAATTGATGCAAAGAGTGTTGTATCATCTGCATATGCAACAAGCTTGTTTTCTAGGTCAAACCACATGTCATGTGTATATACTGTAGTATGAAAAGTAATGGGCCAAGAACACTACCCTGAGGAACACCAGATATCATAACATTCCTATACTTACTATGGTGTCCATCAACAACTTGTTGCAATCCATTACTTAAAAATTCAATAATGATGACAAGAAATGACCTACTAACTCCCAACATTATTCATTACAATGTGAATTCATTGTAAAAAAATTTTAAGAACTTTGTGACATTTGAGAAGTATTATAACTATATGGTATTAAAAACCATATTCATCTTTCATTAACATTATGGATCAGATAAAATAAAGGAAGTAATTCCTTTTCTGATAAATGTTTTTTTAATTTAATGAGGTCATTGATGATCAGGATTTAGGCTATCTAATCTTGGTAATCGGTGAGATTTTATTCCTTGTCTTATCTGCTCAGATAAAAATACAAGCAAAGCTTGAAAGGATATTACATTTCCGTGCCCTACATTCTCATATCTTTAGTAAGGTTTAGCTTTCGAAGAATTAATTAAAATGCTGAATTGTCATTTCAAGCTGCATGAATTTCGGATACAATTTGCAGTAATTGGATCCAGAGCTTACTTATTTGATGTCACTGAATTATCTTTAGACTATAGATAGACGTTCCTGAATGCCCCCCCCCCCCTCGATGACCTTAGTTTTCTGCAATATAGCCTTGACTATAATCCCATTCCTTCACCAGAGTTGGTATTCATGGGTAAGAAATACGTCCCTGCCTCGCGAACTGCTGGATCAGGGTTCAAGACCTGCTCAAACTTGATAATTTCTTGTAGTATCTGCAACCTCACTATCCATGTGAGCTAAGGATGGGAGTTTTGGAAGAGCCTATAGGTCTACCAGCTGACATTGGCAGCAATTGCCTGGCCCTTCTTAATCCATGCTTGGATGGAGATGGGTCTTGTGCAATGATCATATGTATATATGGTCAGTTTCTAGGCCATTGTCACTTTCCCCTGCCTCTGCTATTCATGGGCAACAACTAAACCTACAAGGTCATTATGAGTGTGATGATGATGGTAATGGCAGTGTAAATTTCCAGTTGGTTTTACTACGTATGGATAGAATTGACTAAACAAATGATGATACACTAATTACACAATGAAAGCACTTCTTGGGTGGACCAACTTAACGTATGAACGTATCTGGCATATTTAAAGTGTGACCTTTTTCACAGTTTTTATAGCAGACGAGCTTCTTTTCTAGGCCAAACCACATGTTATATGTATTCAGTATGGAATGTAATAGGCTCAAGAACACTACCCTGAGGAACACCAGATATCACATTCTATGCTCGCTATGGTGCCCATCAGCAACAACTCTTTGTGATCTATCAGTTAAAAATTCAATAATGATGCTATGAAAAGGCCCACCCATCCCAACTGTTTGAGTTTAAAAACAAGAGCCTCACGATTAATACGGTCTAAGGCAATCAATGCATTGATTTAGCGTCCCTTAGTCCCCTAGCTATAGTCACTTTTTTGTCTTCTGTTCATTCTTCTTTTCCTCCACCATTTACATTTTAGTCTTCTGTTTAGTCTCCTTTATTCCACCTTCCACTTTTAGTCGTGTTCATTCTTTATTGTCCACCTTTCACGCTTTAGTCTTCTGTTCATTCTTCTTTTCTTCCATCTTGCTATCCACCCTCTGAACATTGACTTCATAATTTAACTTAGGGGTTTTTCACATTTGCACCTATACACTGAATAGCAGCCCTAGCCCCAACGCCAAAATTCTTTAGATTAATTCAAATCCAAATTGCCTTTTCTTATATAAAATCCCATAGGAGTGGATGGCTAATTCTATTTTGAAAATAAATTCATTAATGGCATTGCAAACTTACCTTTTTTTGTTGTTCTGATAACCAAAGATGTTTTTATATCCGGTCATATTATTCAAGTACGAATTTGTAGGAATTGGCTTGGAATTTTGTACGAAATGTTTATTTAGAATACTTTTAAATTTTATTAAAAGTTTGTTGCTAAATGTACGAGGTGAAGTTAGATTAGCTTTTATTAAGTAAAATATGTAATTTGATAACCTTTATATTTTCTTTTCCAATTTTTTCTCATTAAACAATAACCTCCCAACTGCAATAGATCCTCTCCTCCTCTTCATGGAGTTGCTATCAGTAAAATAAATCCTTTCCTACATTCTGAGTAAAACAGCGAAAATAACATGCTCCCATCTATAATGTTATTGCATTTCTTCATCATCATCATCTCCTTCTACGTCTATTGACACAAAGGGCCTCGGTTAGATTTCGCCAGTCGTCTTTATCTTGAGCTTTTAAATCAATACTTCGCCATTCATCATCTAGTTCATGCTTCATAGTCCTCAGTCATGTAGGCCTGGGTCTTCCAACTCTAATAGTGATTTCTGGAGCCCATTTGAAAGTTTAATGAACTAATCTCTCTTGGGAAGTGAAGAGCATGCCCAAACCATCTTCATCTACCCCTCACTATGAACTCATCCACATATGGCACTCGAGTAATCTGTCTTATAGTTTCATTTCTAATCCTGGCCTGCCATTTAACTCTCAATGTTCTTCTGAGGGCTTTGTTCTCAAATCTACTAAATCTATTGGATATTGTTTCATTGTCATACTATGACTCATCCATACAGTAACACTGATGTCACTAAACTGACATATAGCCTGATTTTTATATGTAATTTCAGGGGATTTGATTTCCAAATTTTATTTAAACTAGCCATTGTCTGATTTGCTTTTTTTCAATCTTTCATTAAACTCAGATTCTAAAGGTCCTGTAATATAGATTATAGTTCCTAATTGTTTAAATGATTCCACCTGTATTTAACAAAGTAATTTCGTTTGGCTCTAGCAAATGCAAATATTTTGGTAATCCTTCTTTTCTTTCATTATCCGAGGTGAAGTAATGAAGAAGCATTCCAACACAAATCTTGTATTACATATATCATTTGATCTCTTGATTTTTCACACTGAATATTGAACTTATGCTTTAATTTAAAGGACTTTTATTTCATACCTATTAAATACTATAAAGCATGAGTATTTCAGTCACATTCTATAATGAAGTAAAAAGGAACTACCAACATAATGACAGAGAATTGCAAAGTGCTCATGAGCCAAGTCATGGCCATTCCTGTCATTTATTGTTTAGTGTCTAGATCCTGGTACAGTATTGATTAAAACTACACTGTTTTTTACCCATCAGCCCCTTGGAATTTCACACCATTCAGTGAGGAATTTGAGACGTTTGTGACAGAGAAACCAGGGAGACGTGTCTGTTATTACGAGAGTTGGGGAATCTACAGACCTGGTGAAGGGTCGTACAATGTCAGCGATATCCCCGGAGACCTGTGTACGCACCTCATTTACTCGTTCTGTGGTGTGTCGAATGTCACCTGGGAGGTTCTCATACTTGATCCTTGGGTGAGTTGGCATTACAGTATTCTTATTATTATTATTATTATTATTATTATTATTATTATTACTACTTGGTAAGCTACAACCCTAGTTGGAAAAGCAGAATGCTATAAGCCCAAGAGCTCCAACAAGGAAAATAGCCCGGTGAGGAAAGGAAACAAGGAAAAATAAAATATTTTAAGAACAGTAACAACATTGAAATAAATATTTCCCATATAAACTATAAAAACAATAAAAAAAGAGTAAGAGAAATTAAATAGAATACTGTAGTGTGCCCGAGTTTACCCTCAAGCAAGATCAATTTATTTTAGATACCAGCCCATGTTGGGGTTGATGGAAACGAGAGAGTTAATAGGTTAGCTAAAAAGGCATGAGATTAGATAATTGTCTGAATATGAAAACTCCATTTGGTGATCTTATGCAAGAATTTCCCTCTTACATTGGAAATAGGTGGCAAGCTAGTTTGGATAGCATGACTAATAATCCAAAATTAAATTTTGCTATCCATTAGGAAATGGAAGATCTAAATTACCCTGGCAGGAGGACCTTCTTAATTTTATTGTAGCTCCTTATAGAATAAATGCTAACCATTCATAGGTATTTACCACCTAGGGGATATTAGAGACTGGTTTTGGTGTCTAACTCCTGTTAAATAGATCCACCTAGAAAACATGCCTTGATTGATTCTTCTCTCTTTATTCAAGAGAGAAGAGTTCCCTCACTGCATAGCAGTTCTGTTGTAGGGATATTTGACGGTTATTGTAATATTGACATTCATTTTTTATTTCAAAGGAACTGTTTTTCTATAAATTTGATGCTGGTTGATTACCAGCTGAACATAGATTTTACTTCTGTTATGTATAGATATTCTCAATTACATCAAAGTACTGTACCAAGTAACAAAAAGTACCCTGACGCTTGTCTTTTTAACTCTTGTGTCATAAACACATTCATTCAATAATTAAGGGAGGATATTTCAACATATTTTTGCTTCATGTTAGAACTAATTTTCTATAGTAATCTGACATGTTCTACTGAATTTACTGTAGGGTACTGTATTTTGTTTTCTTTTTTGTTGATTTGAAAAATACTGAAGGTCTTAACCCACTCTTACAGGCAGACATAGATAACAAGGGGTTTGAGCGCTTCATCAACTTGAAAAAGGAGTTTCCAGGCCTAAAGACCACCATCGCTGTTGGAGGATGGGGTGAAGGTGGCAGAAAGTACTCTCAGCTTGTTAGCATACCAGAACGCCGGCAGGTTTTCACCAACAGTGTAGTGTGTAAGTACAATCAAATTCAATAGACCATTACTTTCCCAATGTAGAGAGTGCACTCAGCTCCCCGATCATTATTATTATTATTATTAAATGCTAAGCTACAACCCTAGTTGGAAAAGCAGGATGCTATAAGCCCAGGGGCCTCAACAGGGAAAGTAGCCCAGTGAGGAAAGGAAATAAGGAAAAAAGGGATTTTGACGAAGGAAAAATCTATTTCTGGGGAGAGACCTGTGGCGCCCGGTGAAAAGTCCTTCTTGTATGTATGTCTTTTCTGATAAAACCTTCCAATTATACCAGAGAAAGATAAAAGCATGGAATGCTGAGGTTACAACCCTCGCGCGAGCACCTTTTGGGTGTCGTGTATAAAGCAAAGGCGCGTGAAAACCACTATTCACAGGTTGTCTTCCATTTAGTTAATTCCTTCGTCAAAGGGATGGGCCGATACAACGGCCCTAGACACACCCCCATCGCCGCACCACCCACGCCACGACGCGAGCGCCATCTGAACAACATCCTTCTGTAATGGTCATGACGGCTTGGAAAGGAAAGGGTGGGATCGTGTAAAATAAAGGGGGAAGGGTTTCACCGGGCGCCACAGGTCTCTCCCCAGAAATAGATTTTTCCTTCGTCAAAATCCCTTTTCTGGGTCGATCTGTGGCGCCGGGTGAAAATGTACCAGAGAATGCCTTCCAAGCCCAACAATAACTAATTTAATGAGGGGAGAGAAACAACACCATGTAAAGAAAATCATAAATAATTAAGGTAAACAAACATGATAACAGGGAAGCCTCCGAGTATCAGAGGAAACATGCTACAAAACTGACATGGCTAAGAATATCCCAACCCTGTAACAACGGTAATCAATAATAGTTACAAACATAACCTAATATGTAATAAACTTAGGGCTAACGAACCACCAAGGAAGCGGCGTCGTGGTGCGAGTGGCGGGTAGGAGGGAGAAGAAAAGAGATGGATGAAAGGAAGAACAAAAGATCACTGGGGAGAGATACGGCTCCCAGCTGCAACTGTTGGATATTTAAGAGCCTGTAAGTTCATTAGATAGTGGCGTTTGAAGACCATAGGAGATTCCCAACCCGTGAACTTTATAAGGTCATCAAAGTCCATCTTCTGGGGGAAATGATCCCGGATTGGCTTGTCAAACGAAGTATAGGATCTATAGCCTAATACCACGTATGGGAATGGTACCTCCTTGTTCCCTGATAAACAAGGGGCCAGACGATCGGGTAGCAGTCGTGGCTAAAAAGGCCCTGAGAGTGGTGACCGGACATAGAAAAGTATCTTGGAGAAGAGAAATAACTTTCCAAGGGGACCACCTATTTTGGGGGTTAACGGCCGAATCATATTGGCGAATTGTCGAGTCCCTTTTGTCTGATTCGATGAAGAAATCGTTTTCTGGTTCAATGTTCGAGTCTCTACGAGCTGCCAACTTCCTGTAGTCCACAAAGTTAGGGTTTTGGACATCCTTGAGTAATCTGACACAGTGAGTTTGGAATACTCGGGTCAGTTTGAGGAACGGAATCCGGATGGGACGGAGTTTCCACTCGAGGAGGAGAGGAAACCAACTGTTCTTGGGCAGTGAGGTGGTACTAAAACCACTGCGCCCCGGAAGGAGCGCAGTCGGTGTTAAAGTTTTTAGAAGATTCACTGGGAGAGATAGGGAAATCTTCCTCTAATGGTTCCAATCCCGGGGTAATGCGTCCATGGCATGAGCCCGAGGGTCCAGGATTGGGGTCACATAACAAGGAAGTTTGTGATTGATCTGAGATGTGAATAGATCTACCTGGATGCCTGGAACGAACCTGAGTATCCACCGGAGTGAAATTCTGACTCCAGGGAACTCGTCCTGGATAGTGAGCCCGTTCTCACATCCTGGCCTCCCGCTAGGTGAGGTGCTGACAGGAACCAGTTCTTTTCTGTTGCCCAGGCGAAGAAAGTGACCAGGATCTGATTCAGGTTGGGTGACTTGGATCCTCCCCTGTTTCCGTAGTGTACCTCGTCTGTGCTGTCTGACACTACTCTGATGTGGGTCGACCTCGGAGGAGTCTCTCTCTTCAGGGTCAAGAACACTGCCATGGCTTCGAGAACATTGATATGGGACTGTTTCATGGCTAGTGACCAAGAACCTGAAACATCTGATGTTCGGAGAAATCCCCCCATCCACTTAGAGACACGGCTGAATGGAATGTCACTTGTGGAGGTGGGAATTGTAGAGGAACCGCTTTGGAGAGGTTCTTCGGTTCGGACCATGGGCGTAGTCTCATTTTCCCGACAGAGGGGATCTTCGAGACCTTGTCTTCTTATAGGTACTGTAGCTCTCTTTCTCCAAAACCGATTGATGTCTTGAGTTTGGCTTTTATTAGGAGATCTGTTACTGAAGTGAATTGGGAAAGGCCGAGGATACTTTCTAGGCTCTTTGGACACCTGTTTGTGCTTGAGAAATTCTTGATCTTGGAACCTATTCCTCTTACTTTTGGAAGGGAGAGACAACGTGTGCTTCGAAAGGTCCCACTGAATGGCTAACCATTCTAAGTGGCCTGATGGTCGCAGGCGAGACTTATGGAGATTGACCCGAAATCACAGGTTGTCGAGCGATCGAAGAAATTCCTTCGTAGCTCTGTTGCCTTCTATGGCCGGCCGGGCCCAAATGAGCCAACAAGCCAGATAAGCAATGATCTGTATCTCTTGGTTCCTGAGTTGTTCTAACACTGCCTCTCCCAGTTTCGTGAATATCCTGGGATCAATGTTGAGGCCGAAGGGCATGTCTTGAACACAAAGGCTTTCCTGCTTAGGTGGAAACCCAGATAAGAAGAGAAGTTTCGAGCTATAGGCGCAAGCTAATAGCGGTCGGTAAGATCGACAGAGGTGGTGACGGTCCCACGGGGAAGTAAGGTCCATACCTAAGAGATAGTCGTTTGATTGCTTTTCTTGAGTAACCCTGTGGTGTACTCTTTCAGGACGGGAGTGTATTTCTGGGAGAAGGTCACTGGCGGAGGAGGAGGACCTTGAGGCCATTTTCATCTCAAACCGTTAGAGACTATGCTATGATCCCACAGACCGAGTCCAATGGTCACGAAAGTGGTAAAGTCTTCCCTCTACCAGGACCACCGCGTTGTGAGGGAGTGAATCTAGGTCCTTCCCTTCTCCGAGCCCCCTTTTCCTAGGTCCGCCTTGATGTCGGGACTGTCTTCTACTCCTGTAGCTTCCTCTCTGGTGTCCATGAAAGGAGCCTGAGGGTTCGGATCTAGGGCTGCATGCAGGCAAAACATCCCAACGGAGTTGGGCTGTGTACCTGGGGAATCAGTGAGGTAGACCACCTGATGATGGGGGGTCAGATACAAAAGCGTCGAACCAGAGGAAGGCTGTGATGACGAGTGGGAAACCGACTATCAATTCCTGTCTGATAGAGGTCTCAGACAGAACGTACTTCCCACAACTGACCCGATCAGACCAACAAACGTGTAGGTCGAACTGGAAGGGCAGAGCCTGGAATTATCGTACCCCCCAGGCTGACAACATCCTGGTCCAGACAGATCGGGCCTGCCCTTTAGGAAATAATACCGTTACCTTCGGTACCTTGTCTAAGCTAACCAAGGCAATCTCTTTCAATCGAACGAATCCGTTGAATGGGAATTCTAGTACCTGGGAGTAAAATCTAGGTCCCCCAGAGGGAGGACGTCTATGCCCTCCAGATTTATGGTACCACCTATATCCGAGTTCCTGAACGGCACTGACTCACCACCATACCTTAGAGCTCGTCATAGCCCCTTGGATTTCCTTAGAATGTGTTGCTTTTAGCCGTCACAGTTTATGCAGGGTAACATGAACATTAGGATCCTTAAATGGTCCTAGGTCGGTGACGTAGGTAATTGCAAAGCTGAAGGCTCAAAACTCATCCCCACATACCTGCCCGTCCATGGGGTCGTTGTCCAACCTTAGAGAGGACACTCCGAGGAGATAGGGACCTCTAGATGGAGCATTCCTTCCCAACTTCGATACCCAAGGGTGGAGAGCCTCTCTTTGCAGGCCAGAGAGAATCATCATCATCCTGATGGGAACCATGCAGGCGAACCTTCTGTAACACAAAGGGGACATAAGTCTGGATGTTCCTTGAACTTTGGTTAGCGATCCTATTCACAGGCTGGGATCAGCTGTATACTCTTAAAAAGCCATTTTAAAGACAAGTTATTTAATGTATTATCTTCTGGGGTATAGTGCGACACTTGTATTCATGAAATGTGACACTGTTGGCGCATTTGCCACTGGGTGGAAATTTATTTCTATATGAACACTATGTTGTATGGATATTTATCCATATCTAGACATAGTTAGAATTGACTATGCATAAATATAGGCATAATTAATGTATTTCTATTTGAACACTATGTTGTATGGATATTTAGCCATATTTAGACAGTTAGGATTGAATATGCATAAATATAGGCATAATTAATTTAATTCTATTTGAACACGATGTTGTATGGATATTTATCCATATTTATACATAGTTAGAATTAAATACATGCATAAATATAGGCATAATTAATTTAATTCTATTTGAACACGATGTTGTATGGATATTTATCCATATTTATACATAGTTAGAATTAAATACATGCATAAATATAGGCATAATTAATTTAATTCTATTTGAACACGATGTTGTATGGATATTTATCCATATTTATACATAGTTAGAATTAAATACATGCATAAATATAGGCATAGTTACGTTCATAAATGATAATTTTTTTTTTTTTTTTTTTTTTTTTTTTTTTTTTTTTTTCAGGTAAAACAAAAGATTGGCCACCCGTGGTCTGAGTGATCTCCGACTGTACCGGATCTCCGGTAACCATCCCCGGTACAAACAAAGGTCCGTCATAGTGACAACGTGAACCAGAGGAAATCTAATATTAACCTCAATGCTGATCGCCTGTACGATATCCGGTTAAGCCGGAGATTCGATGAAAAAGAATCGTAATGACGATATTGTGATAATTCATGAAAAAGGGTTCATACCCTGATTCTGATCGTCTTATTGATCTCAGTTTGTACCGTAGAACCAGTGACAAAGGTCCGGCAACGTGAAAACGTGATCCTCATCGGTACGATAACATTCTCTAAAACTGAATGTCTGTGTTATCTCCAGTGAAGCCGGATATTTGATGAAAAAGGGACCGTAATAATGAAACTGTGAAATCCTCATCGGTATCACATTGTTAACTCCGGTTCTGGACGTCTGCTTGATCTCTGTTTGTATGGGAGATCCGGTAGCAAAGGCTAGTCCCCGTGAGATCGTGACCGTCACCGGTACGATAACATTAACCTCAATGAATGTTTGAGTTATCTCCAGCGTAGCCGGAGATTCGATGAAAAAAGGGGCCGGAAAGGTGTAATTGAGATCAAACATGACAAAGGTTCGTGTGCAAAAGGCCTCAGCCGGAGTCTGAGTGCCGGATTTCACCGTTGCACTCCAAATATCTGACTAGTTCTCACCCAATGAGTATCCATTATAGCGGCGTATAACTCAAGGCGGAGCTAAACATAACTCAAGGCGGAGCTAAACATAACTCAAGGCGGAGCTAAACATAACTCAAGGCGGAGCTAAGGGTGTCGGTATAAATCGAACCCAATTAATGACTCATACACCAACGTTCCTACTAATAGTGTTAGCTATATTAACAGTAACCACATCAATAAAACGTGTATAACATTAAACGTACTATCATCAACTCTGATAATAAGAGGAGGCCTGAATAACTCGTGAACGTATAAAAACGGAGAACGGGAAAATAACCTCCCTTACTCGAGCTAATAAACGAGCACCTTATGTTCTCACTCTCAAGGTTACATAATAAAAGCTAACATCACACAATAATATAAGGAAAGTAAAATAAAACTGATTGTTTTTATTTTATTTTTATTTTTCCTTTTTCTTTTTCATTTTTAGTCATTGTAATAACCAAAAACGAAGAATAACGACAACGTAACCAATAAATAAGGATATAGTCTAAATCGAGCCTTCCTGGGGCGAGTACAAACTAACAGACTAACAGACTAAATCGCAAACGTTTAAATCGCTATTCGGCCAAAACCATTGTTGGCACTATAATATCCAAATGTTTGTATATTTGTAATTTACCTAATGTCTGTTAATGACATAAGGATAAATAACTTAAAGCAATCTGCCGACCTGCGAGGGTCGGGGAAGCAGTGACATGCCCTTAAAATAAATATAAACACCAGCCTTAGCTAAAGGCAAGGCAAATATAAGTGTTAATTGTATGGGCGACCTCCGGTGAAGCCGGAGCGTAATGAAATGTCCTGAATAATGCCGTCTTAGCCAAAGGCAAGGCAAATATAAGTGTGAAGTGTATGGGCGACCTCCAGTGACGCCGGAGGATAATGAGATACCCTGAATAATTCAATTGTGGCTAATAATTCAATTGTGAAGATATAAAAGCCAAGCCGCAGCTAAGGGCTAAGGCTTAGATCATAGCAAAGCGTATTTACAAACTCCGGTGAGGCCGGAGGGAGAAGAAAGGTCCTGAATAATTATTGTGAATAAAAACACAATTGTAATAACAATGGCTATTGTGGATATGGCCGTGGCCTGAGACCGCAGTAAGGGCCACCGGAGGGTCGTATCTAAACAATATGAAGCCTGTCCCATGTAGTAAACAATATATAAATATAACAATAGAACGAAAGTCATTGAGAATCCCTCAAGCCGGAGTAGAACTCAAGGCGGAGTGGAAAACGTTCATAAACTACTCCCGAGCCGTAACGGGGAGAGGACGAACACGGACCAAAATAACGCTAACAATTGAAAAGTCACGAAAAATAAATAACTCGTAAGTTATCATCCACCCTGAGGGGGAGAGGTGAGGGAGGGAGAACCCGTTGAACGCACAAAACGGAAAACGGGAAATCCGCTCAACCACCAGAGCAAAGAAAGAAAACGAGAGAAAGGGGTAACTCGTGACTGCGAACAGAAAACGGGGACCCCAATCTCTCGCTCTCTTGGACACAAAAACAGGACTAAAAATCACACAACACTATTATAAACGTATAAAATAAAAATGTACATCCATATAACACTACGATCGAAGAATAGCATCTGCTAAAACTTTAAATAAATAGCACAGTCGAGTGACGAACGCCTCGGGCGGTTACTAAACAAAAACCAAGCTAAATCGCTATCTCGTTCGTAGGCTGGACTTACTAGCAAAAAGTACCATGAGCATAAATACACAAAAAAATAAAAATAATAACGGTTCTAAAGGCATAAGGCCAGGGACTTAACCAAGAACATAAGTGACAGAGTACTAAACGGGCAGAAAAAGATGAATTCCCAAACAAGTGAACAAACAATGGCCGCCATGAAAGGCCAGACGGGAATAATAAAACAGACTATACTGGATATAAAACAAAAGCCCGGTACAATAAAATACTGTCAAAACAAACTATGGTACTTAACATTGGAATGTGTGAAGATGGAGCTTCGGACATGACAAAATAAATCCACGATAGATAAAAAAGACCGAGAGCAAAACAAAACCATTCTACACTTTGTATTCCAAAAAGAAGGATGTTGTTCAGATGGCGCTCGCGTCGTGGCGTGGGTGGTGCGGCGATGGGGGTGTGTCTAGGGCCGTTGTATCGGCCCATCCCTTTGACGAAGGAATTAACTAAATGGAAGACAACCTGTGAATAGTGGTTTTCACGCGCCTTTGCTTTATACACGACACCCAAAAGGTGCTCGCGCGAGGGTTGTAACCTCAGCATTCCATGCTTTTATCTTTCTCTGGTATAATTGGAAGGTTTTATCAGAAAAGACATACATACAAGAAGGACTTTTCACCCGGCGCCACAGATCGACCCAGAAATATATTTTAGGAATAGTAACAATATTCAAATAAATATTTCCTATTTAAACTATAAAAACTTTAGGAGAACAAGAGGAAGAGGAACTAGATAGAAAAGTGTGCCCGTGTGTACCCTCAAGCAAGAGAACTCTACCCCAAGGCAGTGTAAGACCATGGTACAGAGGCTATGGCACTACCCAAGAATAGAGAACAATGGTTTGATTTTGGAGTGTCCTTCTCCTAGAAGAGCTGCTTACCATAGTTAAAGAGTCTCTTCTACCCTTACCAAGAGGAAAGTAGCCACTGAACAATTACAGTGCAGTAGTTAACCCTTTGGGTTAACTAAGAGAATGTAGGTGAAGTTTGGAATTAAACTTTACATATTCATATTGCTCTATCAATAAGAATGTGTTCATACTCCTTTTCTGTTTGACCCACTGTATGGTTTCTGGTGAGAAAATTTAACCAAAGTCTGTGTTGTCTGTTTCTTTTATATACACATATTGTACATATACAGTACTGTATGTGTTGTACAGTACACATATATGATATATGAGTAGGTGGCTCAACAATGCTGTCAGGGAAACAGCTTAATGTTGAATTTACACTATGTGTATGTGTAATTCTTCTCAAAAATTAAAGTGATAATATTATCAAGGCTTTCAAGTGAGCTCAGTTTCTCCAGTAAAGTAGATGTGGAAACAAAAATAATTGGTGAAAAGACCAATGATGACAGAAATGCTATACTGCACAGAGAAACTAAACTGTAGACCTACAACTTAACAAATGTTTCATTGTTTATCACTTATTGTTTCAAGTATTGCTCATCTTTTCCTCAGATGAAGTTACTTTGTGTCAATATTAAAAGGCGCATTTTTCTTTATAGTAAGAACTGGTAAATAATCAATAAAATTTCTTGATATATACTACTGATGTGGCCATTCTTGAGGCTTGCACACCCTTATATATAAAGAAATAATCATTGGTTTTTCCAACAGCTTTGCAGTCTATTTTTTTTTTTTACCTATTTCAGCCTTCCTGAATACTCATGGCTTTGATGGCTTCGATCTTGATTGGGAGTACCCTGGGGCTTATGACAGAGGAGGAACTTACTCTGACAAAGATAACTTCTTGAAATTAGTAAGCAAATTATGGAGTATTTCAGACATACACATACACACACAGAAGGGCATTGGGATGGATCGAAGAATGTCAATAAAACACAATGGAATTTATTTTCACATATAGTAAAAAAATCTCGGAAAATATTACCTACATTTTTATACACAAAGAACAGGCCAATTATAAATTCAATTGCAT
This sequence comes from Palaemon carinicauda, assembly GCF_036898095.1. Taxonomy (NCBI): domain Eukaryota; kingdom Metazoa; phylum Arthropoda; class Malacostraca; order Decapoda; family Palaemonidae; genus Palaemon; species Palaemon carinicauda. Next base: position 195,554,525 of record NC_090726.1, read on the forward strand.
CTACATACATCAGTTACAGTCATTATATTCCTCTATATAAAGATATATTTAAATTTGTTCAATATCTAACAAGGTGAAAGAGCTCAGAGCTACCTTTGATGCCGAGGGAAAGGGATGGGAACTCACAGCTGCCGTTCCCGTTGCCAGATTTCGGCTCCAGGATGGATATCACGTGCCAGAGCTCTGCAGGTGAGCGATACCTAGGGAAAACTATAATAGAAAACTGGGGTGCCAGTTTAGTTTGTGACCTACCTTTCGAATATGGCCTACGAAATTCTATCTGTTTTAGTATGTGGCCTAACCTACCCTAACTTAACCTTACCTTACCTTACCTTACCTAACAAGCCAGTTAATCCACATACTAAATCAGAATAAAAAAGGTAGGCCAAATACTAAACCGGCACCAAAACTGGTGATGTTAAAGCAATACTTGACAGTAATCTTAAAGATAATTCCTACTGTGAATGTTCTAAATTGAGTTCCAAAACTTACAGCCTACTCGATGCCATTCACCTGATGACGTACGACCTACGAGGTAACTGGTGCGGTTTTGCGGATGTTCACTCGATGTTATTCAAGAGACCAGAGCTTGACCAGTGGTCTTATGAGAAGCTCAATGTGGTGAGTAATAAATATATTTGCTGGACGTTCACGTAGAAAAGAAATAAAATCTTTGCTTGTAAGAGAAAGGACTCTTAAAGAGTGCTTCTTATTATGTCTGTTAGGCATTTCAGTACAAACAAAATCTCAGTTTCTTACAGCTGATTGAAAGGAAGTTTTCTGTATATTATTTCCTATTTCCGTGAATATTACGTTTGAAAAGTATAATATCAGTTCTGAAAAGGCAACTTCACAACCTTAAAGTGAAAATAGAACATTAAAAAATTTCTTTCCAAGGGACCTCTGTAGTTACTAAGGGCTTGTTGTATTCCACTGTCTGGTATGGACATGGCTGGTGGGTGGTAATGATTTGGTCCCTCAGAATGGGGTTTAAAGGTTGCTCATGAATGGCAGGGGCAAAGGGCAGTGACATTGCTCTATCTAGCAGGATAATGTCCTAGAAACTGACCATATATACATATCAGCGCTCAAGCCCCTATCCATCCAAGCTAGGACCAAGGAGGGCCAGGCAATGGCAGCTGATGACTCAGCAATTAGACCTATAGGCTCTTCCAAACCCCCCATCCTTAGGTCACAAGGATGGTGAGGTTGTAGCGACCAAAGAAACTAATGAGTTTGAGCGGGACTCAAACCCCAGTCTGGTGTCCACCAGTCAGGGACGTTACCACATCGGCCACCAAAACCATAAGAATGAGAGAGGAAAAGTTTTTATTTTCATTCCGAGGTTATAAAAGGGCTACTTTTGAATTAATAGTGTTTTACTTTTAATTGGTAAGTACAATATTGGATTGTAGATTATAGTTTAAAAATCATCTTTTTCAGGGGAAATACTTAATGTTGTCATATGAAAATTAGTTCAAATTAATTTTATTTACAAGCAGTAAATCTTGATAATTTAGTAAGAGTTAATAGTTATTAAAGAACGATGACTGATGTTGAGGCTATGTTCTTTAAATATATTTAAAGAAACATATATCAAGAGCAGAGGAGGACTTTGAAATTATGTGTATGAGTGATGTTAGCACTCATTTTGTATATCTACATTCAGGACTGCATGATTGCCTACAGTTCTATTCCATGAATTAAGTTTGTCATAAATGTTTCGCTGCCACATAATGACTTGAGAACTAAGACTGTTGCTTTCAGATTAAGTTCAGTATTTTACACTCAGTTGTCGGGAACTTTAGCCCTGGATAGGTACGGTGGGTCGTTTGCGACCCCGAGCGTCAAAAAAAAACAGGTTTTTCTCACGTGACTCACCCCTGTGACTGAATTTGTGGGTGATCGACCTGCAGGAGGTGTCTCCCCTACACGCTCTAGTAGTGTCCAGATGTGCATTGCTGTAGCTGTACTCCTTCCCCGATTTCTGAGACGCGTCGGGGTCGTTCGCGTTCGAGTTTACCCTTCTGAGGTAGTTTGCATAATTATCAAAGTTATTACGTATTATGAAATTGTCGTAGAATGGTGCAACTTGTATAGGTTATCAGTTGTGGAAAGTCTTGGTGGATTGTTTGGCTACCATGTGCATGTTTTTTTTTTTAGTTAAAATGTCGTTCATCACCACGAGGACCATTTTACCGCGAGTGCCCCTTTTTCATTTTTTTTCATTTTTTTGCCAAGTCATTTTTCCGTAAGATATTGCCAAATAGTGTCGTAAAACTTTTGCTTGTTTAGTGTTGGAAAGTGTGTCTAGATGATCTGGCTACCCATGCATGACTTTGTTTTTGTCAGATACGACGTAGTTATTGGTATATTGGGTATTTAACTGCGGTTGCCAATTTCTGTTTTTTTTTCAATATTTGTAAAAATTTACTACGTAGTAAGGAATTGCCGTATATTATTGATTTTTTTTTCATGTTTATGTGTTAGAAAGTGTGCCTTGATGGTTGGGCTAACACGTGCATGTCTTTTTTTTTATCTGAGATGTCGTATATTAGAATGTCGGGCATTTTACCGCGAGTGTCCCTTTTTAATTTTTTTTAATTTTTTTGCCAAGTCATTTTTCCGTAAGATATTGCGAAATAGTGTCGTAAAACTTTAGCTTTTTTAATGTTGGAAAGTGTGTCTAGATGATCTGGCTACCCATGCGTGATTTTGTTTTTGTCAGATACGACGTAGTTATTGGTATATTGGGTATTTAACTGCGGTTGCCAATTTCTGTTTTTTTTCAATATTTGTAAAAATTTACTACGTAGTAAGGAATTGCCGTATATTATTGATTTTTTTTTTCATGTTTATGTGTTAGAAAGTGTGCCTTGATGGTTGGGCTAACACGTGCATGTCTTTTTTTTTTATCTGAGATGCCGTATATTAGAATGTTGGGCATTTTTCCGCGAGTGCCCCTTTTTATTTGTTTTGCATTTTTTTGCTTAGTCATGTTACCGTAAGGAATTGGCAAGTAGTGTCGCAAAACTTATATTTTTATAGTGTTGGAAAGTGTTTCTAGATGATCTGGCTACCCATGCCTATTTTTTTTTTAGCCAGATATGGCGTATATATAAGTATGTGTTCGATTTTCCTGTGATTGCCATTTTTTCGTTTTTTCCCATTTCTTTCAAAATTACTACGTACTAAGGAACTATCACAGAGTAATATTTCATTTATATGTTTATTTGTCGGAAAATATGCCTTGATGGTTTGCCTAGCACGTGGCTGAAATTTTTTTTTTCTGAAATGCCGTATATTAGAATGGCCATTTTTCCACGAGTGCCCCTTTTTATTTGTTTTGCATTTTTTTGCTTAGTCATGTTACCGTAAGGAATTGGCAAGTAGTGTCGCAAAACTTATATTTTTATAGTGTTGGAAAGTGTTTCTAGATGATCTGGCTACCCATGCCTATCTTTTTTTTAGCCAGATATGGCGTATATATAGGTATGTGTTCGATTTTCCGGTGATTGCCATTTTTTCGTTTTTTCCCAATTCTTTCAAAATTACTACGTACTAAGGAACTATCACAGAGTAATGATTCCTCTAGATGTTTATTTGTCGGAAAATTTTGTTTACTTTTTTTTTGATTGAATATCATCAAATTTTTTTAGCTAAAATATTGTTTTACATTTTTTTTTTTCTATTTTATTTCCCTTCAAAAAAAATTTTTTGGGTCAGAATTTTAATTTTATAGTCGTAAAATAATCGACAATTATCCAGCAACCCACCATACAATTTTTATGCATATCCAATAATAATTAGATTAGTAAATAACACCTTGAAATTGACATACCCTTCCTACATTTCAAGTGGCAGATTAGGGAGTCTGAGTCAGTGTGGTTGGCGGCCATTTTGTGGACATATCCGAAGCGTAAGCTGCCCTATCTATATATATTCTTGTTCCCTATAGAATTTGTGATATTTTGGTATATTTTTACCTGCATAAATATCATATTATATATTAAATATATGTATTTTTTTACGAAATTTCCAAGTACTCAAAAAATTACCTTTAGATATGGCCCCTGATATAAATGTAATTTGCAAAATAATGAAGATTTTTTTACATATTTCTATTTTAGGATAACATATGTTTATTCCCTAAAAAAATTAGCCACTTCCTATTTCATTTGGGTACCCAAAAAAATTCATGAAATTTGGACAATTTTTTTTGGCCAAAAAAAGTTACCCTTTTTTTCTCATTTCAGATCTTCACCTCCATGGGTCTGACTTCATCCAAAATACATCAAGATGTGTCCTAAACATTCAAGAATCAATTCCTAAAAGGATTTGTGTATATATGTATAAACTTTTTTTTTATGAATTTTTATGTCAGGTCTTTTTTTTTTCTACTTAATTTTTTAAAATATTTATAATAAATAGTTTTTCTGCAGATGAGTAGTATTTATCTTTACAGTTGTTTTAAGCATTCATTGAAGTTTTTTTTGGCAAAAGAAAAAAGGAGGTTACTGCAAAAATTGATTTTTCAAGAATTTTTTTTGGCGTCGGGGTCGTTCGCGTCCGAGTATACCCTTAAAGGGGTGTCCGAGGACCGTACCTATCCAGGGTTAAATCTCGGGGTACAACTCCATTATCTCGAGGTCAAAGATTTTACATTTTCTGAAAGTTGCTGGTGAAAGTCAGCATTCAGTTAAGGATCTTTGTAGTTTTCACTTTATCAATCAGAATCTTTTATGCAGCATTTTTTTAGGTGAAGAAGATGTAAACCCTTTTATTTTTTATTTTCATCTTGCTCAATGAGGACTACTTCATTTCTAAACCTTTACCTTTTGAACTAGGTCTGTATTGCATTGTTGCACTAGAGAACCCATTGCAAAGTTTGCTCTTTTATTCTCAACATAAATCAGTTGTCTTCCAATATCGAATGTGAAGTGGAAAATGAACTGTCCCTTTAGGCAATGGTTTCACTCTCCTTAATGAGACGGAATTATTTGCAGAACGACGGAGCTCTTTTATGGGAAGAGTTTGGCTGCCCTCGAAACAAACTGGTAGTTGGGACACCATTCTATGGACGTTCATACACTCTGGGATCTCCCCAAAACCATGCCATTCATGCTGGGATTAAGCAATGGCTCGGTGGCGGCAATCCTGGACCTTACACAAACGCCACTGGAGTCTTGGCGTACTTTGAGGTATTTTGACAAATTTGTTTTTGTTTACCATTTAGTAACTGTTTTTCTAATGATATATAGACTAATCTGACTTAAGTTCTGTTTACTTATTGCTTGTTCCATTAGCTTAGTTTTACTTTTTATTAAATTATACATTCAATAAGGGGATTATACATTCAGTAGGGGATTCAGTGTTATGAAGCTTCATCTGTGGTGGATAACAGGGGAGGGTGGGCTGTAGCACCCTAGCAGTACCAGCCGAACTCGGTTGAGTGCCTTGTCAGGCTGGGAGGAACATAGAGAGGAGAGGTCCCCTTTTTTGTTTCATTTGTTTAATGCCTTGGTATATGTATGTATGTATGTACATTCAATAGGGAGAAAACCATGTAACTATTTTCTTATTAATATTAGATTTGCAAGATGATGTTTGAAGATTCAGGCTGGGTTCATGACTATGATGCAGAAGGACTAGTGCCTTTCACTTATAAAGGTAAGCATCTTCAAAATACTGTCTCTCAAACTTTTGTCTTGAATATCAAAATTAGAGGGTTAAAACTGGTCACTTGAAATATATACTCATACTGCATTTTATTATCATTCATATATTGAATTAATTATTTGTTTTATAATTTCTTTCAAGGTGACCAGTGGGTAGGCTATGAAGATCCCAACAGTCTTAAGATCAAAATGGATTATATTAAAAAGATGGGATTTCTGGGAGCCATGACATGGGCTATCGATCAAGACGACTGGCACGGATGGTGTAAGCTGGGGACATATCCAATGATGAGGTGAGCCCTGTCATATTTTTTTTTCTCTTTATATTTATAGAAAATTACACATGTATTGTAAATTAATCTAATTGACATGCCAGAAAAGTGATTGTCTTGTTACAGAATTTTTACTGCGTTCTTACATTGGGATATTTATAACTTAACATTCACAATCACAATGGGTTAGTTCCGTAGAAACTGCTATAATATGCATTATTAGATAGGTTTAAAGGATACATAAATGAATTTCCTGAGAGTTTATACACTGAGTAGTTTTAGTGAATAGGTATGAATATCATAGCCTATTGGATTTGAAATATTTGCAGTATGAAATCCTATTTTTCTTGAATCGTGTTTCACAGCCTCTAGATAATTTTCTTCCTTTTGTTTGTTGTTGTTGATTGCTTTTAAAGAAAGTCAAATAAATGGCTTAGCTAACAAAATCATGGAAGGTCTAAACACCATAACATTTTAACATTGCTGAAGATGGTTACATGATATAATTGCTTGAGGAAATAAAGATTTATTTCATGATTATCAATATCGCACAGTTCCAAACAATGCTGAACCAACTGACATGCTGACATCCTCCAATACCAATTGATGGTAAATCTACTGACATTTTGACATCCTTCAATTCTAATCAATGCTAAATCTACTGACATTCTGACATCCTTCCATTCCAATAGATGCTAAATCTACTGACATTCTGACATCCTTCCATTCCAATAGATTCTAAGTCTACTGACATTCTTAGATCCTTCCATTCCAATCAATGCTAAATCTACTGACATTCTGATATTCTTCAGTTCAAAAGGCTGCTAAATTAGCTGACATTTTGATATTATCATTCAACCTTTAGATCCTTTGTAATCTACCTGTATGATTAGTACCTTTTTAACTCATAAAGTATGACATGCCTAGTGTAAATGTGCACTAACAAAGTTTTATAACTTTTGACCTAGATTCCTTTACTTAACTGTATTCACCTTTCAAGATTTTCATTGGTACAAATATATATTCATGGAGTTATAGGATGATTTTTGTAGTAGTTGAAGGTTAGATAATTGATGATAGATATGGATGTAAGTTATGTGAAGGCTGTCAATAACACACTTGACTTTTGTTTCAAATTTAGAGCTACAAATAATTTCTAATATTGAATTTGATAGATTTCTGTGTTGGCTTTGCTGTTCAAAGATCACTATGCTGTATCATCTAGTGCAATACAGTTTAAAGGTTTAAGGTTTAAAGGCCGCTCATGGATGGCAGAGGCAAGGGACAGTGACATTGCCCTATCAGTCTGGACAATGGCCTAAAGACTGACCATATATATATATGATCAGCGCCCAAGCCCCCTCTCCATCCTAGCTAGGACCAAGGAGGGCCATGCAATGACTACTGATGACTCAGCAGATAGACCTATAGGCTCCCCCAAACCTCTCATCCTTAGGTCACAAGGTTGTAGCAACCAAAGAAACTACTGAGTTTGAGCGGGACTCGAACCCCAGTCTGGCGTTCACCAGAAAGGGACGTTACCACATCGGCCACCTCAAAAGTTAAAAGTTATTAGAAAAGCAAATTTTTCAATATTAAACTTAGCCGGTGATCATATAAGCTGCAACTCTGTTGCTCGACAGAAAAACCTACGGTCAAAATACGCCAGCGATCGCTATGCAGGTGGGGGTGTACATCAACAGCGCCATCTGTCGAGCAGGTACTTAGTACTCCAAGCAAACAAAGAACCAATTTTCTCTCTGTCGGGCTACCGGCAAGACCTACTAATACGCTGTTACTAACTGGATTTGTTTTCACAACTATTTGGTGAAGTACACTATTCTAGTTTTGAGCTTTCGCTATGCAGGGGTTTTATCTTCATCTCAAAACTTGAACTCGTTTTGGATAGATTTAATTATGGTGACAAAGAGAGTATGGACTCTCTTTCACTTTTAAATGGCCGACCCTTCCCTTAGACGGAAGTGTGTTTAGGTTTTTAGTAATTTTGCTTAACACGTTATAGATCTATATATTTTATATCTCTCCGTCATTATTAGGCCTCTTCGATTAACTTTCCATTTATTATAAACATATAAAAATAAATTTTTATGTTTTGTTTATATGCGACCTTTCCTGATAGTAGGCGGTCCTAACTTGGAACCGAAGTTAATCAACGTTGAGCCCGTTATATCGTATTTAGCCTTTAAAGAATTTAAAATTTTTTAAATTTAATGTTTTATGAAAGAATTTCTTTGATAGTCTTCGTACTGTTTTCAAAGATGAACTAACGTTTAGTTTTTAGACTACGCAGTTGTTGACGTTCAGGACGTTCAACATGCGCTCTATCGTTACGATAGAGAGAGAGTGTATCACGGTTTCACTTTGCAGTAAGAGTAAATCGATTCTGACGTTTCGTTCATTCTTTCTTAGCTTAAATGTTTTAAATTCTAAATTAAAGGAACTTTTTATTTGGAAAACCTTTCAGTTTTTTCCTTTAGTCAAATAACATGTTTTTTTTGACGATATATATTGGGCTCTTCTCTTCTCTTAGGTGCGAAATCAAGAGAGAAAGAGAGAGAGAGATAGAGACGGAGGGAGAGAGAGGAGAGAAAACGTTCCGTTCAAGCGGGTAACGTTGTTCTCGCGTTACTCTCCTCCCTAGTCGCTGTACGGGGAAGAAGGTAAAACGTTTCTAGGGTTTTATTCTTGTCCCCAGGCTATGTGCGGTGAGAGATTGTAAACGTAGTTTATTTGAACTAGTGTTTAGTCTCTTTCCCAGCCACTGAATTTTTTATCTTTATATATGTTTTCTGTTTTTTGCTAGTATTAATAGCTGCATTATACGACTGATTTCGCAATTACTACCTTTTAATGAAGGGTAGAATTGCGTGTTTCAGGTAGAAATCAGTAAAAGTTTCGATTTCAGTGTAATAAGTGCAAAACAGAAAATCGAAGTGATAAAGTGATATGCGCAAAGTGTTACAGTGTTGCGTCCGAGGGTTCGTCTGTTCGTGCCTGTTGTTCACCTAGTCCGGGACCTCTTGCAAGCTCCCAAGCCCAGGGGAGAAGTAATGTCGAACGACTTATGGGTTCGTCAGGCCTTGATCAACGAACAGACGTTTCCCTCCGTGGTTTCGGGCGTATCTACCCAAGATCGCCCCACCCACACAAAGACGAGAGAGCCCATTTATTTCTCGTCTGCGGAAGAGGTTTCTCGTAAGAAACCATGGACCAAGGTCTCGCAGCTTATTAAGCGCAAGTCGGTCCCTTCCGCGCAAGTCCAACGGCCCAGTTGTAGCCACTGGGTCAGTTCGGACTCGCTGCAGTCTTCCGACGACTGCTCACCTCCTAAGAGAGGCAAAGCGGTACCGCATCAGGCAGTCACACCGTCTGTTGCCGCACCTGCTCCTGTAGACCCTAAGTGGTCTGTGCTGCAGACCATGCAGTCTCAGTTAACGTCATTGATGCGGGACTTTCGTGCGGAGAAGGTTGACACTGCACCAACCTCTAGCCTACAACCAACACGGTTGTGCGTCCTGTGGACGCTGAGGCAACCTTCTGCCGCACTCCAGCTGAGAGAGTCCCGCCACCCATGCGTTCCAGTGTACCCTGCCAGCCGCATGTTGACGTTCAGTAACGCACGGAACCTTCCGTTGACGTTCGCGAGGTACAACAACAGTCTAAGTTGTTTTGTTTTGACGCGGTGCGTCAACCTCCGCATTCTAGAGTTGTTTTGACTGCTCAGTATAGACAGTCAAAGCAGTCTCGAGTGAACACTGTATGTCCTCACGCACCTGTTGTGGTTGACAGTTCAGTTGTTGACAGTTCACAGACTGTCAAGCAGTTACATGACGTTGCCTTCTGGTCTGCTACTAATGCACCAGTGCTGTATGTCCTCACGCACCTGTTGTGGTTGACAGTTCAGTTGTTGACAGTCCACAGACTGTCAAGCAGTTACATGACGTTGCCTTCTGGTCTGCTACTAATGCACCAGTGAGAGACTCTCGGAGATAACCTAGCTTTTATCGGACAAGGTTCCTGTAGATGAGAAAGTGCTGTTCTCCCTCCTACTGATATTCCTTTGAGGACTCTGTCATTTGGAGAGGAGCCTTAAGCTGCTTAGCCTCCTATGGACTTTAATTAAATCATGATGATTTTTTAAGGATCTTCGTCCGGATCTTGTAACTGCTGCTCCTCGTTCGCCTAAACGTCAGAACTTACACTAGGCCTAGCTACTTCGAAGCCGTTGTTGTTAAGCTAGTGCTCTCTCGCTCTCCTAGAGAGCGTTACGTTGGCTAGCTACTGGTTTTTGCACCAGGAGGAGTTTTAGGGATACAGCCTTTGATTTCCCTTCTTTTAAACTGGCTAATAGAGCGAGAGTCTGATAGGACACGAGAGAAGTTCTCGGCTTGGGAGTTCATGCCTCTGCCCAGATAGACTTCTCAATTCTGGTAGACTCGCCCTGGCGCCTAGCCAGGAGACGCTCCAAGTTGTTTACAGGTCAACTTCTCAACTTTTGTCAAGCCTTTGAAGTTTTGCTGTACTATTATGTCACACATAACAAGGCTTTCAGGGATGGTAAATGGTTCCGCCTCAGTCGCTAACCCCGTCTGTTGCCACACCTGCTCCCGTAGACCCTAAATGGGCTTTGCTGCAAGACATGCAGTCCAAGCTTGTGTCCTTGATAGAGGACTTAAATGTGGAGAAGAACCTTCTGGCCAACAACCTTCCAACCGGTTGGTTGTGCGCCCTGTTGACGCTGAGGTAACCTACTCGCGTCTGCCAGTTGAGGTGGTTCCTCCTTCTGGCCAACAACCTTCCAACCGGTCGGTTGTGCGCCCTGTTGACGCTGAGGTAACCTACTCGCGTCTGCCAGTTGAGGTGGTTCCTCCACCGATGCGACCCAGTGTGGGTTGCCAGTCGCACGTTGACGTTAAGCGACGCTCAGAGGTGGTTGTTGACGTTCAGTGTGTCACTAGGAAGACGTTCAACAACCAGCAGAGGTGACTTGTTGTGACGCAGTGCGTCAACCTCAGCAACCCGGTAGGGTGTTGACTGCACAACCCAGACAGTCTAGACAGTTTCGGGTTGACGCTGTTCTTCCTCGCGCACCCATGGTTGTTGACAGTTCACAGACTGTGCAGCAGTGCCATGATATTGCGTCCGGCTCCGTCACGCATCCACCAGTGCGACCGGATTCAGCGAGTCAGACGTTGCCCACTCCGTTGCCGTTTCCTCATCAGTTTCGGATGAGGAACCCTCTGATGAGGACGTTGCTGAACAAGACGATCAACCCCCAGCCCTGCTATCCATCCAGAAGATGCTGAAGAAGGAACGCTGCCCAGTCAGGCTGTGGATGAGTCTGGTAGAGACACTGTCATCCGTGGATCAATTTGTGTCACTAGGAAGACTACACCTCCGTCCTCTTCTATACCATCTAGCTTTTCACTGGAAAAAGGACAAGACGCTAGAAGCGGTCTCGATCCCGGTTTCCGGAAAGATAAAGTCTTGTCTGACTTGGTGAAAGGACTATATCAACCTTAGAGAGGGTCTTCCCCTGACTGTTCAGACTCCCAACCACGTTCTCTTCTCGGACGCATCGGACGTAGGCTGGGGTGCGACATTAGACGGTAGGGAATGCTCGGGATTATGGAACTCGAGTCAAAGGACAATGCATTTCAACTGCAAGGAGCTACTGGCAGTACGTCTGACCTGGAAAAGCTTCAGGTCTCTCCTTCAAGGCAAAGTGGTGGAGGTGAACTCGGACAACACCACGGCTTTGGCGTACATCTCCAAGCAAGGAGGGACCTACTCTCTGACATTGTACGAGATCGCAAGGGACCTCCTCACCTGGTCAAAAGGTCTAGACATATCACTAGTAACGAGGTTCATCCAAGGCAACTTGAATGTCATGGCAGATTGTCTCAGTCGGAAGGGACAAATAATTCCAACAGAATGGACCCTCCACAAGGATGTATGCAAGAGACTTTGGGCCACCTTGGGCCAGCCAACCATAGATCTCTTCGCAACCTCGATGACCAAGAGGCTCCCAATATTTTGCTCACCAATCCCGGACCCAGCAGCAGTTCATATAGATGCCTTTCTACTAGATTGGTCACATCTAGATCTATATGCATTCCCTCCGTTCAAGATTGTCAACAAGGTACTGCAGAAGTTCGCCTCTCACGAAGGGACAAGGTTGACGCTAGTTGCTTCCCTCTGGCCCGCGAGAGAATGGCTCACCGAGGTACTTCGATGGCTAGTAGACGTTCCCAGAACACTTCCCCTAAGGGTGGACCTTCTACGTCAGCCACGCGTAAAGAAGGTACACCAAGGCCTCCACGCTCTTCGTCTGACTGCCTTCAGACTATCGAAAGACTCTCGAGAGCTAGAGGCTTTTCGAAGGAGGCAACCAGAGCGATTGCTAGAGCAAGGAGAACATCCACCCTTAGAGTCTACCAATCGAAGTGGGAAATCTTCCGAAACTGGTGCAAGTCAGTATCCGTATCCTCGACCAGTACCTCTGTAACTCAAATAGCTGACTTTCTCTTATATCTGAGGAAAGAACGATCTCTTTCAGCTCCCACTATCAAGGGTTACAGAAGCATGTTGGCATCAGTCTTCCGTCACAGAGGCTTAGATCTTTCCAACAATAAAGATCTACAGGACCTCCTTAAGTCTTTTGAGACCACGAAGGAGCGTCGTTTGGTTACACCTGGTTGGAATTTAGACGTGGTACTAAGATTCCTTATGTCAGACAGGTTCGAACCGCTACAATCAGCCTCCCTGAAAGATCTCACCTTTAAGACTCTTTTCCTGATATGCTTAGCCACAGCTAAAAGAGTCAGTGAGATTCATGCCTTCAGCAAGAACATCGGATTCTCATCCGAAACGGCTACATGTTCTACAACTTGGTTTTCTAGCCAAACACGAGCTGCCTTCTCGGCCTTGACCAATATCGTTCGATATTCCAAACTTATCGTATGGTTGGAAATGAACTAGAAAGAGTCTTATGTCCTGTAAGAGCTCTTAAGTTCTATTTAAAAACCTTTACGAGGCCCGTCTGAAGCTTTATGGTGTTCAGTTAAGAATCCATCTTTGCCTATGTCAAAGAATGCTTTATCCTATTTTATCAGACTGTTAATACGAGAAGCTCATTCCCATCTGAATGAGGAAGACCAAGCTTTGCTGAAGGTAAGGACACACGAAGTTAGAGCTGTCGCAACTTCCGTGGCCTTTAAACAAAATAGATCTCTGCAAATATAATCGACGCAACCTATTGGAAAAGCAAATCAGTGTTCGCGTCTTTTTATCTTAAGAATGTCCAGTCTCTTTACGAGAACTGCTACACTCTGGGACCATTCGTAGCAACAAGTGCAGTAGTGGGTGAGGGCTCAACCACTACAATTCCCTAATTCCATAACCTTTTTAATCTTTCTCTTGAAATGTTTTATTATTGTTTTTGGGTTGTCCGGAAGGCTAAGAAGCCTTTCGCATCCTACTTGATTTGGCGGGTGGTCAAAGTCATTTCTTGAGAAGCGCCTAGATTAGAGGTTTTGATGAGGTCCTGTTGTATGGGTTGCAACCCTTGATACTTCAGATCCTAGGGGTCGCTCAGCATCCTAAGAGGATCGCGAGGCTCCGTAAGGAAGACGTACTTAAAAAGGCAGAGTAATTGTTCAAGTCGACTTCCTTACCAGGTACTTATTTATTTTATGTTTGTTATTTTGAATAACTGCTAAAATGAAATACAAAATACTTAGCTCATAATAATGTCAACATGTAATGCTGGTCTCTACCCACCCCCCTGGGTGTGAATCAGTTTATATGATCACCGGCTAAGTTTAATATTGAAAAATGTTATTTTTATTAATGAAATAAATTTTTGAATATACTTACCCGGTGATCATATATTAAAGGACCCTCCCTTCCTCCCCAATAGAGACCCAGTGGACCGAGGAGAAAATTGGTTCTTTGTTTGCTTGGAGTACTAAGTACCTGCTCGACAGATGGCGCTGTTGATGTACACCCCCACCTGCATAGCGATCGCTGGCGTATTTTGACCGTAGGTTTTTCTGTCGAGCAACAGAGTTGCAGCTTATATGATCACCGGGTAAGTATATTCAAAAATTTATTTTATTAATAAAAATAACATTTTAATTCAAGTCTGTGCTTGAAGGCATCTGATGCCAACCTACAATAATAATTTGAAAACAAAAAAAAATATTTTATTGTCAGTAGGAACCATAATCTGTAGATATTTAATATGATGAAGCATGCTTGGGAGATAACAATGATATTGTTACCATTGATGTATTTTAAATTGACTTGAGAATACAACTGAAGGAATTCAATTGCTTCGAAATTGACTCAGCAACAATACATTACAGTACACCTGATCATGCATTAATGTATAGATTAACTTTGGAATTATTCTGAGTAAAATGTCTGCCAAGAAATATTTATGTGTAGAATTTAGCAATCTCTCTCTCTCTCTCTCTCTCTCTCTCTCTCTCTCTCTCTCTCTCTCTCTCTCTCTCTCTCTCTCTCTCTCTCTCTCTCTCTCTCTTTGAAAAAATAACTCATTTAAATTATGTATTGTACATACAGTACTGTACAGTATATAATTATTTTTACAGTACTTGTACTTCACATGAAGACAATAATATAGGTATGTGATTTTTATAGAATTATAGCAGGTTGCATGTGCTTTTTCACATTTATTATGTATACAGTATGGGGAATGTACAAGTCACTATAGTATAGAGATAAAATCTGACCTGTCTAAAATTGCCTTTTTCAGGTCTTTTGGAACTAATTAATGATATAGGGCAGGGTATTACTGTGTGTGTGTGTATATATATATATATATATATATATATATATATATATATATATATATATATATATATATATATATATATATATATATATATATATACATATATACATATATACATACATATATATATATATATATATATATATATATATATATATATATATATATATATATATATATATATATATATATATATATATATATATATATATATATATATATATATATATACATATATATATATATATATATATATATATATATATATATATATATATATATATATATATATATATATATATATATACATATATATATATATATATAATATATATAATACATATATATATATATATATATATATATATATATATATATATATATATATATATATATATATATATATTATATATATATGTATATGTGCATGTGTGCATCTGTGTGTGTACGTATATGTGTATTTCTTCTTACTGTAATCTAAAAGTAGGATATGTCTCTTAAAATAGGTAAAAAAAAAATCAAGTAAAATTAAGTGAATTACTATTTCGACTAATACTCATTGATCCCCTTCTTGGTGGAAAATGATAGAGTTTACAGAGGTGATATTTATATACAGGTATATCTGTCGAAGTTAATTCTACATTCATCTGGTTTGGGTAGAAATGGTGTAATCAGTTTGGGGAAAGATAGTCCATATCATGTTTCCTTCTTTCTACACTGCTTTTTATCATAATTTGTTATCTTTTTGTTATTCCTCTTATTAGTTCATAATTTACTTCAGTTCTTTTCTTACTGTATAAGGGACCATGGCCTTGTATTATTTTGCTTTTCAATTTGGGTTGCATCTTGCTTTATGATAAAATAGTAATAGTAAGAGGATAGTGATAATAATAATCTTTGTGGTATCCTATTGGAAATATCCCTGCCTGGCAATGTATTGGACATGAGTTTAAACCCGCTAAAGCTTGATAGTATCTTGTAGTGTCTACAACCTCACAATCCTCGTGAGCTAGGGATTCGGGGAGTCTATAAGTTTACCTGTTGAGTCATCATCAGCCATTGCCTGGCTCTACCTGGTTCTAGGCTTGGTGAAGAATGGCTTGAGCACTGATCATATGTATATATAATCAGCCTCTAGTGCATTGTTCTGCCAGTGCATTGTCACTGTCCCTTGCTCTGGCCATTCATGAGCGACCATAATGACAATGCTTTTGTGACCAAAGGAACAAATGGACATATGGGATGAAAGTTACGTACAAATTCAAAGTGAATCTCTTATGTGTATTTCATAGGAAATAGGTCTTAGGCCTGTTTTCCTGCTTTTTGTCAGAGATTGACAGTAGAAATGCAAGATTTTCCTCAAAGGAAAGAGGAAAGAAAATTCGAGACCTCTCTTATCAAAGCAGCCTAAAACCATTTTGCTGAATGTATTAACCTTTAGCGTGCATAAATGTACATATGTGCATAATATTGAAAAGGTTAAATAGCCATTGAAGAGCCACAATTTTTTATGTTGGATACTTTAGTTCAATTTTGATGTTTACATCAGTGTAATCTGGATCTAAAGATCAATAGAACAGGTTGTCCTAACTCGGAATAGTAAAAAATTTCTGTATGGATGTTATGTGGATCTTTTGTTCATTGTATGGTTGTTGAGTTTTTGTATTTTTTATTATACTGTACTGCATATATGTTAAAGAAAATTTTGTTAATTTTTACACTTTCCTGTATTCCATTTATTTTTCTCAATCCCTATGATTCCTGAAATTTTCTT
This sequence comes from Palaemon carinicauda, assembly GCF_036898095.1. Lineage (NCBI taxonomy): Eukaryota > Metazoa > Arthropoda > Malacostraca > Decapoda > Palaemonidae > Palaemon > Palaemon carinicauda. Next base: position 195,571,091 of record NC_090726.1, read on the forward strand.
TCATCTTAATTTGCAGGGTCATTTACGAAAGTCTCAAAAACTACACTGTGCCAGACATCACTCCAACTGTTCCACCAACCACGGTATGTAATCTCTCAAAACGTTATGTCCTCTTTATATCATAAAGACCAATGCATTAGTCCAAAGCGTGGTTAAAACATTTTTTTTTTTTTTTAAATATCACTTAAAAGCATATTGCCATTGGACAAACTGCATAAAATTGCAATTACAGAATACATTTAGTAGATAGAACTATTGTTGCTCTATATAGTGTATGTATGTTTACCCCAGGCTACAGTACTAAGCATCAAGCCTCCACAAGTCTATTTTATGTCATTTTCTTTTATACAGGTGATAACAACCACACAGCCATCCCCAGGGCCAACAACCACTCGTGATCCATTTGCTCCAACAACAACTATTGGTCCAACAACAACTATAGGTCCCATCGACTGCAACTTGCAAGAGTTCTGGCCTCATGAAGACTGCGACAAAGTAAGTGTTTGTTGTTTCTATTAGAAACTTTTAAATAACTGTCTTTCCTGTAGCCTTGATCTGAATAGAAGTTACTAAACTTTTCGGCTGAAATTAAATTTTCCTAGATTTCTACAAGAGATATCAAATAAACCGAGAAATGGGCGAATATAGCCGGTGTGACGGTCTGAACGATCGCCCGGTCTCAGAATTCTCCTTGACATTGTATAATGGTTCTTTTCCGCCATTAGCTCGGTTCGCTCGCATGAAAATAAAGCATCAAGTTCGTATGTACTGGCAAGCGGTAATGTTGAGCTGCGCACGCTAACATTACAGCAAAATAAAACATCAACCTCGTATGCACTGGCAAACGGTAATGTTCGCGCATGCGCAGATTATCAAGGAGAATTCTGAGACCGGGGGATCGTTCAGACCGTCACACCGGGAGAGAAATGTACGTTGAAGATTTTTTGTCTGTAATACTTAGTTTTAAGTTTGCCCTCCCCAAATATAAGAGTATCTGGTCACCTAACAAACAGGAGACAAAGAATTATTCAAAGAATTGGTGCTAAGTAGGGGAAGGAATGAGTATAAGTGATTTTACAGTTATATTGAATTCCTTCAATATTATCTTGGGGTTATTTTTGAGAGAACATATTAATAATGCTAAAATACTGCGGCTTTCCGTTCTTCCCAACTACTGTACTAAACAGTACTATATTGCCAGATCAGAAGTATCTATAAACGGAAGAATGTTTTTATTGCGTAGTCGAGAAAATCAGATAGCCAAATTGCTTTTGTTTTTTTCTTCATGGTCAAGTGATAGTCGCTAAAATAAACAGTCACGTATCGTAAGGTAAATAATTAATGTTTCATGGCCTTAAACAAAAACAAATTTGCTTTTAGTACTGGTGGTGCTACTTTGGCGTCCCTCACCTAGAGCAGTGCCCTGATGGCCTCCTATGGAATCAGCATGCGGAAGTGTGCGACTGGCCCTATAATGTCGACACGTCTCATTGCAAATTGCCAAACAACACTCGAGAATTTCCAGAGAACCACATTGCTCAAGCTATCCTGGAAGACTTCTCTGATGGGAAATTCTACAAGAGAAAGGAATCTGGAATCAGAAACCCCATCACCAGGAGAGACGAAGAGGCAAATCACTTGCAGGAGATGGATTATCTCTCAGGTGATGGAAGTGACGGTGTCGGAGCTCAGAGTTCTTCGGCAGGAGAAGATACAATGACGACACCAGACATGATATTAAAAACGGAAACAGATATTCTTAAAGCAAAGGATGTCTTGAGAAAAAAGAAAAAATTACAAAGAAAGATTTATAGAAAAGCAAACAGCCGCTGGATCAGGAAAAACAAAGCAGCCAAGGATAGAGAAACTGAGAAAAATAATTTCCTGTTTTAGAGATAAATTATAAAGAACATTTTACATTTACAGTTATGCTTTCAGTGAAATATTAGTAATGCCTGTGTTGGAAAAGGAATTATTTTAAACACATACACTATATATATATATGTGTGTGTGTATGTGTATGTGTATTGATTGTAATTACTATAAGAAAAAATAGATCCATCTAATTGACAGGTAACAGCATGTATAGCATTGCATATTTGATGTAGGTAGTGCAGTTTCAATGATAAATGTTTTTATATCCTTCATAAAATCTATTAAGATTAGTATCTCTCGAAGGTAATGATTAAAGAGTTTGTTAAAGAGCTTAAAGGGTAACAATCTTACTCTCAACTTAGTTCTTATTATCATCATCATGGTCGCTGTCATTTTCATGGCAATGCTGACTCTTTGACCTGTATTAGCACCCATTTTATAGCCCTCTACACCATCTCCATTCCCACTTAATTTCTTTCTTCTCACTGAACAACCTATTTAACTTGTGCTTTTACTGTGCAACCGCTGCTTCACCTCCGGATTGAGGTATATGGCTCTTATTCTATAAATCAAATTTAATTGGATTAATCTCCCTTTTTCCATCTCCTTATGATCTGTCTGCGCTAAAAAGAAATTTGGTCCAATACTTGAGTAATAGTGATTGCTAGTGGAGTAACTTCATACTGTTTCTTAGGTTGGTAAATATCATAAAAGTATGCTGAAAAGTTATTACCCACTCCTAAAAAAATTGATTTTAAAGTTTCATGATGGTCGATGCAAGATATTGTCAAGAATGCGATAAAATGTAATGATGAAGCAAGAGATCATTGTTTGATCATTGCAATTTAAAGTAACAATAGAATAATTATTCCCGGTAGATACAGTAATAGAATTTTAAGAATCTATTTATGAGTGAACAATGTTCCAATGTAACTCTAAAAGGAAACGTGAACAAGGTTTTCGCTGTACAGTAGGTATTTTTATATGAAAATTCTCTTAGGAAGATTATGATGATACACTAAATTGCTAAAAGAAAATATGTTTTGGCTTTAATACACAAGAAAAAATATTTGTTTTAACAATATTGGGGAAAACATTAATAGAATATAAAAGATTCTTTATCTTATTTACATCCGAGATGTTATGTCAAGTGTTTGGTTATGCTTGATAGACTTGTAAAATGCTTGTGAAAAGAGAAGAGAAACCAACAATCTGATTGTGCAAATTGACTACGGGTAGAGATTTAAATAAAGTTAAATGATTAATGAGCTGGATGACAATGAAAAATAATGGATGCAAGAGAATTGGTAAGAAAATGAGAGGTAGGAGTACAAGGGAAATAGTTTTGGGAAATGGATAAGGAAGTTATTTATTAACAGAGAAAAGAAGACAAACTAAAAATCATAAATCTTTGGGAACTCATCTCAGATGAGTGTATTAACCCTTTTACCCCGGGGTATTTGGAAATTTCCAACCCTTAACCCCCAAGGGGTTATTTTTTTCCCAGCACATTTTGCAGTACAGTATATTTTTTTCTAAATTGCTCTAACAGCCTTAATTTTTGTCATAGAGAGGTCAGGTTGGTCTCATTCTCTTTCAAAAATGCCTGAATTTTCTCAAAATTATTAAAAATCTGAAAAAAAAAGTTTTATAGCATTTTTTTTGCAAGGACGTACCGGTACGTCCATGGGGGTAAAGGGATGGCTTTTGTGAAACGTACCAGTACGTCCTTTGGGGGTAAAAGGGTTAAGCTCCTGATTTTAACCCAGGGTACTTCCAATTTCTAAAGTAAAGAACCAAAAAAAAAAAAAAAGAGGGTGGAAGAGAGCTGTTACTCATTTGAATCTTGCCAGGGTAATCTGGGTATTTGCTAAATTCTAATGGTGTACTTCCATCTCTCCAATACCAGCACCAAGAAATTCTTCCAGGTGGTCTAATAGGAAAATGATGGTAATCCCACTGGAGATAGAAGTACATGTATCCATTACTGGAATGATTATGGCATCCCGGTAAATGTTTTGACGAAAAGTGTTATAAGAAGAATAAATTGTAACCTTTTCTATACCAACTGATAAGGTGAAGAAACACTGATCCACAACTGCCCACCTGACCTGTTATTTAATTTGTAATAGGCAAATATGAAATAAAGTTGAGTTTTTATGCTTATTAGATAAACTGATTATAATTCACACGTTATAAGCAAACAGTCGAGGGTGTTAGCTCATTACTTTTCTTCAAGCACAACCAGTAACAATTTTTAAGACAATCATAAATTAAGTGAGTGTTTATTATCTATTATTACCTGTTAGGTATCACAGGGTTCCAACCCCCCAGAAACGACTATCCGAAGATATCGTGTATAATCAGGGATGTATTCTAAGATAACCATAGATATCTGCACCCCAAACAGATCTTACCCAGTCTAATCCACTAAGGGGTAGGATAAGTAAGGAGCTATTACACATCCTATCACCTTCCAGTGCTCCTATACAATCCCACTTCCCATTCCTTTGAACGCAGCTGATGGCTACTGTGCGTTTGATTTTTGTGGGCGCTTTTTTCACAGTTTTTAAAGAATTGTTTTGTGATATGGCTTCCTCTTCTTCGTCAAAGTTGAGTATTGACCTCTCTTTGTCTTTGTTTATGGTAATTTTGGTTTTAGCTCCCTTCGGGAACTTATATTTTAGCATTTGGTTAGAGGAAGCCTGAGCACTTCGAGTCCTGCTAGCATGGCGTCGGGGTTAGATCTATTATTAGAATAAAGTTAGATTATTATTTTATTAACTTACTCCGAGGCATTGGAGTGACAAAATACTGTACAGGATGCCTCTCCAAGCCTCTGGGAGTGTCTATCCTCAAATCAAAAAGATGAGAAGAACCATATTGAGATATAGCTTTGAAGTACTGTAGAGGCTTTTGCTGTTCTTTTGATGCCTTTGACTTGCTCCAAGAACACATTCAACCAGGAGAAGAAGAGGTTCATTGCTAAATGTTAGTAGAGCAAACCTGAGCCAATGTCAGATCCCTTTGGGTAGACCTTCCTATTGAGGAATGTGGAATTCTGATGTGCTTCTCAAAAGTAAACTTGCAATTAAGAATCACACCTAAAGTTTTTAAGGAGTTGTATATAGTTAAAGAAACATTATCAATGTAGAGACTGGATGTTGAGGAGTCACTAACCTTGACCTACTTACAATCATACATAGAGTTTTTTTAGGATTAACATCATGTCCCATAATTTATTCAATACACTAATTTTATCTAGATCTCTATTAAGTGACTCAGCACCCCCAGAACTACATTCAGAAAATGTAATTAAGGTAAACAGAGTAGCATCATCTACATATGCAACAAGCTTTTCTAGGCCAAACCACATATTCGTATATAGTAAGAAGACAATGGCTAGGTTAAATAAAATTTGGAAATCAAATCACCTGAAATTACACATAAAGATCAGGCTATATGTCAGTTTAGTGAGATCGGTGTTACCATATGGACATGATTCGTGGTATGACAATGAAACAATATCCAACAGATTTTGTAGATTTGGGAACAAAGCCCTCAGAAGAATATTGGGAGTTAAATGGCAGAGCAGGATTAGAAATGAAACTATAAGAGAGATTACTTTAGTGCCATATTTGGATGAGATCATGGTGCTGGGCAGATTGAGATGGTTTGGTCATGTTTTTCCCACTCCACAAGAGAGATTAGTTCACCAAACTTTCAACTGGGCTCCACAAGGCACCAGAAGAGTTGGAAGACCCAGACCTACATGGCTGAGGACTATGAACTGTGAAGTAAGAGTGGACAATTGGAGAAGTATTGATTTAAAAGCTTAAGATAGAGGTGACTGGCAAAATCTGACTGACGCCCTTTGTGTCAATAGACGTAGGAGGAGATGATGATAATGTTTAAGAAGAGTAATTGGCCAAGAATGCTACTCTGAGAACACCAGCTATCACATTTCTACAGTCACTATGTTGCCAGTTGATAATAATTCTTTGCAATCTTTTATTCAAAAAATCAATAATGATGCTAAGAAAAGACCTTCCTATTCTTAACTGTTTGAGTTTGAAAAGAAGGGCCTCATGATTAACACTGGCAAAGGCAGCACTAAAATTAAGGAAAATCATACAAACTTCCTGACCACTATCAAGTGATTTCTGAATAGCATTTGAAATTGTATGAAGGACATCACATTCTCCTAGGGCTTTGCAAAAGCATAATGGCAAACTAGGGAACAGATTATTAAATGCAGAAAACCTATTAAGACGTTTTGCCAAGTGACGTTCAAAAACTCCAGATATATATGCGAGTTATGAAAATTGGGCGGTTATCTAATCATGGGTTTGGTGTACAGACGCGGGCAGTAGTCGGATTTAGAACGGCACCTCGTAGTAACGGGTGAGGTTGAGGAAGGAGAAGACTAATTGGTAAGGGACCTCTGATAGTGGTTTTAACACGCCCCAATTACTATACCGATACTCTATAAGGGTGAGTGAGCTGGGTATATTCCTGGCATTCCATGCAACTTTTTTCTCTTGTATATTTAGCAGTATTTATATCTTAGAAATGGTGCTATAAGGAGCATTTCACGGAGCGACACAGGTCCCTCGCTCAGAAATAGATTTTTCCTTCGTCAAAATCCCTTTTATTTTTTTACAAAAACTTCTATCTCCACTTCTGTTGTGCCTCTTAAATATCAAATGATAAAATGCCCCTAAAATACATAAAAGTCAATTGTAATTCACACTGTTGTTGACAAAGAAATGAAGTATCTGCTTTGTGGTGGCCTCTCAGTAGGTACATATCATTTCATCTCCCAATGATTGAATTAGTGTAAAAATTTACAATACCTTTATCGATGCTACATGCCAAAACTTAAAATTGGATTTTACTGTTTGTGTACTATTTTCAAATCAATTTTTAGGATTTGGCTAAACAATCAACTTTTCAACAGTCTCTAAATGTATTCTTCATCAGCTATCAAGAGTTAGAAAGTATATGATGTGCCTTAGCATCACTAGAAATTGTCAAAAATTAATAATCTGTACCTTAAGAGGAAAGATCTGACTCGGCGAGTAGCTGCCAGTTAATTTTCATTGTAGGTAATAACAATTTCATAATTTTTTTTAAATACTTCATAGCATTAGATTCTATTATAGGGATATTGGTATTAACCCTTTTACCCCCAAAGGACGTACTGGTACGTTTCACAAAAGCCATCCCTTTACCCCCATGGACGTACCGGTACGTCCTTGCAAAAAAAAATGCTATAAAAAATTTTTTTTTCATATTTTTGATAATTTTTTGAGAAAATTCAGGCATTTTCCAAGAGAATGAAACCAACCTGACCTTTCTATGACAAAAATTACGGCTGTTAGAGCAATTTAAAAAAATATACTGCAAAATGTGCTGGGAAAAAAATAACCCCCTGGGGGTTAAGGGTTGGAAATTTCCAAATAGCCTGGGGGTAAAAGGGTTAATAATCAAATAAGATATAGCTATATTACAGAGGGAATGAGGTACCTTATGTTGTATTTTAGTTTATTTTTTATATAGAATACAATATAGACTATGAAGTAAGAGTCACAACACATGAACAATATATTAATAGCATTATTTCCTATAATGAGTTTGTCTTTATTTGCACATTGAAAATAGATATAGACTTCCCATTAGTATGTGAATTATAAAAAATTAAAGTTAAACTTAGGATTAACAAGAATAAATCACGCATATTAAAAGAGCCTTAAGTTACATGTTTCAAATGTGATACACACAATTGGCCGGTTAGGCTAAACTCATGGGTTAGATTACAGTCCTGCTGATGAAGACTTGTATTTATTGATTAATGTTTAAGACTTTGATAATTACTATGGATGATATTGGTTTTAGCAGGAGTTAAAATATTCATCTATATTGTGTTTAGTGAGTAATACTTTGGCACGGACAGTAGATCACAATGAGATTGATTGACACTGTTAATGAGTTTTATCTAAAGCAAGGACAGGCAGTACCATGCCTTTTCAGGGTGATCAGTATAATGTCATTAATAGAAGCGATAAAAAATCTCTAAGCAGATGATACCCCATTTATATGAAATAAGATTGACAACATTTCCTACATCAGGGTTCTCCTTACAGTATGTTCGAGTGGTACATTGTAAATTGTACTAAAGGTCCATTGCATCGTCCTTGGGTTGTAATTTTCTCTCAGAATTCCTCCTGTAGCTTTTTTAACAATCTTCAGTTAATTCCTACCAAGATGTCTAACAACGTACTTCATCTTCTAATTTTCACTTCACATTTAGAAAATAATTTGATGGATGAATTTTATTGGAAGACATGGATTATTTATCCTAATTAAAGGTAGAAATAATACTTGAAGAAGTCGACTAACTAATTTTTAAATCTCCTCAGCAATGATACCAAGTCATCTTTATCCATAAGAAACTATTTGTACCACTAAGGGAGATATTTACTCAAGTGATCTTCCTGAATTTCCTGAGAGGAGATTTGTAACTTTGCCATTCAACGAATATTATGAGGAAATGTGTGTGTAACCATAGTAATTATCTAGGTATGATAAGTAATACAGACCACAAAATTTCAAAGATCTTTAGCAGTGATATTGAGTCTGTTTTACCACATGAAACTAAATACTAGTGAGGGAGGGATATGTTTCAGCGAGAAGAGAAGCTTTTGTAACTCTCCTCGGCGAGAATATTGAGTCAAATTCTGTTGAATTTTGGTATACTGTGAACCTTCGTCGGAAATTGTACAGTTAAAGTAGATAAATTAAAGATAAACTTCATGAATATTGGAAAAAATGGTCAAGGTGTCTTAGATGGGTTATATTAATAGTATGAATATTAAAAACTCTGTGATCAGTGTGAGAAACATATATATACCATAATCTGAAAATGAATGATTAGTTAATAACTAAACCATTTAAAGTTGTATGAAAATAAGACCATTTCTTCCAAATATCCAGTCATAGAAATGAATCCTGTCAGTTTCAAGGAAATCATGACTCAAATTACTGTGGACCCAAGTAAAAATATTTGGGATAATCCTAAGCCAAGATAACCCTGAGAGAACTGGGACGTTCTCTCCCAAGTTCGTACATCTTCATGTAACAACTGAAGATTTATACAGTATTAAGATACTTTACTTGAAAGGGCATAAGATTTTTCATGCATGTTATCCATAAAACTAATGAAACAGGGGTACACCACAAAATTCAAGAAGTTTTTTTTATCATACCTGACAGAAAACCAACTTTTATGTTTATGCATTTCAAACTGAAGGCTACAGACAAACTGTTCTCACTCATTTTAATTCTAAACTAATGAGGAAAATTATCAACACATCCAACTCAATAGTGACCTTTCATCTCCGTATCACTATGATTTTCTAAAGGAAATTGGAGCTCCGTTGACACCCTAAGGATGCAAACTAGCCAAATCCACTATGACTTTACAAAGAAGTTTCAAAACATCAGATCTTTTACCATGAGAGTACGTTTGACGTTAAATTGCATTTATCACTGCTTCTGTTAGGGAGTAAACTGCCAACTAAAATCAGTAATGATTTGATTAACATCAACCGTACAAAAAGGCCTATTGTATAAAAGACATGACATGGTTCACTTAGCTTATAGGTTACCTTCATGTTTTGTAATAATGTTGATACTAATTAAGAACAATTTACAAATTAATATGCTTCTCTTGAAAATTATAAATAAAATTGATTGTAAACATAGATTTTCAGAGCCAATCCTCTTTGAAGAACCAGCTCTTCTTGTGCCAATTTAATTTTTCTATCTTAGTGTATAAACTGAGTAATATTAGTTTCAATTCAAGTCAAGTGCTCAAAGCTAGAAACGGCCCTAAGGTCTCCAAATTTCCTGCTAGAAAATAAATGGAATAGTGAAAAGTTATAACAGAAATGAAAGGAACATCAGAAGAAAAGACTTAACCATAGACCAAAAATGAGCTAGCTGTATAACGCTATATGCCACACCGTATGGAATACAATCGCCTAAGTAACATGATGCAAATAACATTATTCCTTTTTATGATTAAATGGTATACTTTATAAGTCTTCTTCATAGATGTAGTTCATGCCCAATATTTTTGTATTTTTTGTCGGGCATGTAGACAGTGAAATTTTGGGGATGTTGATTAAAGTCTTGAGCGACTTTAATGGACGGAATGTTCCCCAAAATATGACTGATAGTACCGTATTGCTTTCCTCCTTTGTGTTGGACAACTTTCACATATTAGTAGATTGCTCATAGTCCTCTTTAAACTGGAGATATTCCTGCCGAAGTTTAGGGTCCCTGGGACACCACTTGGAAGTTGGCTTGAAGAGATTTGCCATATTTCGCCAGAGACTGCAATTGTTGTCCCATCGTTTGATTAGCAGAACAAAGAAGTTGAGGGGTAACATCAAGCAAGCTACAAGGGTTATGACCATACCAGAGTCTGAAAAGAGAAGTAGAGTTTGCAAGATGTAGCTGTTTAATAATGAAAAATTTGCTTTTATTTATAAATTTATTTCCACATTTCCCTTCCTCATGGGGCTATTTTTCCTTGTTAGGGCCCTTGGGCTTATAGCATCCTGCTTTCCCAACTGTGGTTGTAGCTTAGCTATCAATAATGATAATATATTGTATAGTAAATTGCAACAACCAAATGCCATTAAGACAGAGGAATCTAGTTGGCAATAAAGAAAAAGAAAGAAGCTTTGATAACATTAGAGATATCACTTACAATTAGCAACATCGCCAAAAACGTAATCACCGTAGTTGAGCCCCTTGAACTTTATCTGGCCATAAATGAAGACGAGGATGAGGAAGAGAGGATTAAAGAAAACCCAGCACACCTTCCAGTAAATCCCCATCTTTCGGTTCAGCATGAATTCTATGTCTCGAAGGAAGTTCTTGATGCCGTAGATCCACATGACTCCTATGAGCTCAAAAATCATCAGGAAAATAACTGGCATTCCCTGGAAAACAAAGAAGGTAATACAGTACTGTAATATATTGTAATCTGTACATGTGATCTGATTCTCTGACTGTGGTCTACATTAAATGCCCTAGAATTCTTCATGTGAAATGTCTGCAGCTAGTTTTAGTTTGAATTTGGGGATTTGCGCAAAGTAATATTGATAACGTTTCATCATTAATCTATAAACTGTGTGTATTACAGAAACCTGTAAAGTATAGTACTCCCCTCTCAAATGCATTTTTTTTAAATCTTATCATTATGTGCCTGAAGCCTGCACAGGCTTCTTCACAATCATAAGAGTCTACTCAAATACATACAAAAGGATAAAGTACCTCCCACTGTAAGTGTAAATAAAAATTATGATAAAAGACCCCAGTTGAAATAAAACACTAAAGTATACTTGCGGCCATTTCATACAATGAAGAGAACTTAGTCTTAATGCTATTCAGTTAGATTTTGTTAAAATGATTCATCAGCAGGGTTGGAAAGCTTGTTAAAAATCATAGCAAATCTGAGAATGATCAAATCTCATAAACTAATAAGTAGAAATGCGTTTTAACATTAATTTACAAATGAAGATTACGAGCGAAATAAAATTATAGTGCTTTGTTTTGGCCCTAAGTATATTTTTAATCATGTTTGTATAGGATTAGAAGTAATTTTATGTGGCGTCTTCTTACAAGATTTGACATGACATCTGATGTAGCAAAGGGCTCTCCCTCCCATGGTTTATCCCTATTGTTGTGTTATGTGTCTTACTTTACTTTTATTAGTATTATAGAAAATATTTTGCAGTTGTAATTTATAGAGTAAGTCAGATTTAGATTTGGTTTAGTCACATAATCTACTACATTTAGCCCCAATATTTATATGCATATCAGAATACTTTCTGGTAAAGTGCAATGCTTGCACCCTCTTTCTCTTTAAATCATTTAATTATCCTGTGGTACTGTATTTCAGATCATGCTAATTTATTTCCATATATTTACCCTACAATAAAGAGTAATACAAATCAAATATATACTCACACCTCCATAATAATTCACGATTGTGAGAATGTGCTGGCCTTCAGGAATCGTGTAGAGCATTCCAGTTAACAGTCCAGCCAGTGATGCAAGGAGCGTTACCTGCCATTGTTTTACATTTGGAAACTCATCACAGATGATTGTAATAGCTACCTGATTATAACCCATGGCACTTCCAATTCCCAAAGTAAAGAGCATGAAAAAGAACAGAGAGGAAAAGAGTTGTGGGACATATTCAAATCTTGCCAGGGCATCTGGGTAGCTGACAAAGGCTAATGGCGTGCCTCCACCTCTTACCACCTCTTCAATGCTTACGCCAAGTGTTTCTGCCAAGTTGCCTAATATAGAAAAGATGGTGATCCCACCAAAGATACAGGTAAATGTATCCATGAAGGAAATGATGGTGGCGTCCCGGTAAATGTTTTGGCGGAAAGGGTTGAAAGATGAGTAAATTGTGACCATTCCAAAACCAACTGATAAGCTGAAGAAACACTGATCCACAGCTGCATACCAGACCTATAATTAGAGTGATTTTTAGATTAGAACAAAATTTGACAATTCTCGTCTTGTCCGTAAGGTAAATTTTACATTAATGATAAGTATTATGTGCTTTAGCTTATAACATCAAAAGGCATTCAATAGCAATGGATGAGAGTCATTAAACAAATATATATTTATTGTTTTTTCAACTTACTCCTGGGTCAAGTAGTTTCTCCCACCTTGGAGTGATGAAATACAGGACACCTTTCCATGCCCCAGGGAGGGTTAATCCTCGAATCAGCATGATGAGAAGAACGACGTATGGAAATATAGCCGTGAAGTACGAGGCTTTTCCTGAGCTTTTGACTCCTTTGACTTGAGTCAGCAACACAACCAACCAGGAGAAAATGAGGCACAGCGTCAAGTACAAGTCGGGCGGACCTAAGCCGTTGTCAAATCCCTCAGGGTCAACCTTCAGCACCACTGTCCTATTGGAAAATTTCGAATTCTATTGAAGATTATTTAGCAAAATGTATGGTTGTATATACCAACCCTAATTAATATTGTGGGAAAGATAGCAGTACAACAAAGGGATTAAATGTAATGAATATCTGTATGACCATTTTATTGCAGTGTCAACAAAAGGAGTGCAAAATTATTCAGCAAAAACACTTTTTCATTTAATATAATTTGTCAGTAAGTAACTGCTTGTTTTTTAATAAATGAAAATTATTGTGTTTTATAAAATACAGTTCAAACCAAGATTGAACGATTAACTCCTATATCACGTACAGATTATAAAAAGTCCTCTAGATTCAAATGTATGATAAGAAAGACAATTCAATGTTTTGGTGTTAGCAGAAATTAAATCATTAAATACTTTGTTGTTTTCAGTATTGCATAAGAAAATATAGGACTCTGAATTAACAGCCTATCTGGTAGTGTACTATGGGGTAGAAATATGTTCTGGGAAGATTGGAATTCAAACGATGATAAAAATTATAAAGAATTTAGTAGAATGCAACAGTAAATTATTCCCTTTTGGTTTCAGAGATTACTACCATGATCAGGGATATGAAAGTCAGTAGACCTTATGTTTTTAGCAAACAATTCAAGATTCAAGTCAGTTGGTGAAGACCAAATCAGGGAGTGATATTGAAAACATGACAGAATAAAAAATCTGACATTAATTAAGAAAAGACACTTCTCCAAAAATCTTGAGTCTGTCTTTGTTAATTGATTTTATGGTCTGTTCTATAATAATTAGAGCAAATATGTTTCAAGTTAAATTAATTGGGCTGTAATTAGGAATGACACCTACAATTTGAAACAAGTTGCCCATAGTTATAGAAACATTGCCAATGTAAAAGTCTTCAGCCAGCATATATTGCTACCCCCAGTGGATTGGAATAAGATGCAACAGGCAATCTGCTTTTGTTACTTGTAAATGATAGGGAAGACAGTTGTAAGAGCTAAACTTTTATTTTGTCAAAGTCAAGAAGGGCTGTTCTTTGAAAGAGGAGATATTTATTTGAACAGGGATTTGATTGAAGCAAAAGAGATTTTGACGAAGGAAAAATCTATTTCTGAGCGAGAGACCTGTGACGCCCAGTGAAATGCTCCTTATAGCACCATTTCTAAGGTATAAATACTGCTAAATATACCAGAGAAAAAAGTGGCATAGAATGCCCAGGAATATATACCCAGCTCGCTCACCCTTATAGGGTGTCGGTATAATAACTGGGGCGAGTGAAACCACTACCAGAGATCCCTTACCAATTAGTCTTCTCCTTGATTTAAAAGTGAGGCAAAGCTGTAAATAAATTGTTATCTTGTAACTATGTGATAACCCTAAGATTAGATATGATAAACAGGGGCAATGTGGATAGGAAAGAATGAGAATTATGAATGAAGCTAATGATATACAGTACACTGTTTACTGGTGTTAAAATGCAATAGAACCAGAGAAAAATGCAGGACTGGTAGGTTGACTCAAGAATAGCCTGAAAACCGTTGATGCTTATATAAGACAGAATTGAAGTGCTGCTTATAAGGTTCAGCCTGGCCATAGAGAAGACTGATGATAAAAGAGCTTTCTTGAAGAATTTTAATTTTACTGAATTACAGGATGAAATGAACAAATTATGCCACTATTAACTGTAACAAGTGAAAGGAAATATCTCTTGGAAAAGTTTAGCCATGTTATGGCATTAATAGCAAAGATAAAAAGGAATTGTTTTTATAAAATGTAGAAGAAATCAACTTACAATGTAAAAATTAATAAGTAAAATGCTCTCGTGGAGTAAAGACTGGATATAGAAAAAGACATTTTTTATAATTACTTGAAATACTCCTCTGCTGCTGAAACAAAAATCGACCCGTTAGATGTAAAGTTTGCCGTTGAATTGGTGTCGAAACAGGCATCAGAGGCCCAAGAGCCGCATAGGGCCCAAGGCAAGACGCTTGAAAAGGAAGCAAAGAAGTAGTAGACGCAAAGACCCATCAGGGAAACGTAAAAGGTCAAGACTGTCCAGGCTGCTATGGCCTGCCCGTATCCAATACCTGTGGGTAGAAATTCATTTTGAACTGAAAACGACTAATTCATTTAGATGTTCAAATGTTGAAGAATTAGAAAAAATGTTTTTTATGCACCAAATGACAAATGCAGTAAATCTCCAAACTCAATTTGGTATTGACTTCACTATAGGCCGAGTCAGATATTCAAATGTTGAAGAATTAAAAAAAAAAAATTATGCACCAAATGACAAATGCAGTAAATCTTCAAACTCAATTTGGTATTGACTTCACTATAGGCCGAGCAGGATTACGCTCATGTTTGGAACTAGTTTCTTCTTGGAAGATCAAAGTTTTAATGTTAAAATTAAGGGAAAAAGCACTCCATACGCCACTTATTAAAAGAAAATGTAACTATGGCTGACACAGAGGCACAAGATAATACGTTTAAATATTGTAAAATTTGTTAAAGCGACCATATTATTTGCTTCAACCTAGATTTATATATAGCAAGAAGGACATTAGATAATAATTGTCTAAAATGAACTAAGTCAGAGACTTTAGCTGATAACATCACACTTAGCTAACAATGTAAACAGTGCTTCCATTGCAGGATCATTCTAGAATTGGCAGATCATATACAACAAAAGAAGAGGGTAACACCTCACCTCCGAAAGCAGGACAGATTTCCCATATCTTCACAGTACCGTAGGAAGAAAACTGGCCCAGGACAAATTCCATGTAGTACAAAGGCTTTCCAATAAACATCAGGACGAGAATATATGGGATGAGGAATGCTCCTCCTCCATTGTCATAGGCGATGAATGGGAAGCGCCAGATGTTGCCTACTCCAACGGACATAGCAATGCAAGAGAGCAGAAATTCTCTCTGGTTGGTCCACTGGGCTCTCGTAGGGGGTATTTCCTCCTACTCGGTAGTATTGTCGGGAAAGCAGCGCAGTATTTGTAGAACATGGAAAGAAATTGCAACTTGATAATTAGTCTTCGTAGTGATAGCTCATTATAAAAAATTATATTAAATGACTTAAACAGAATTAATAAGGCTGTTTGAGTAGCAACAAACTACATGTCATGGTATTAACCCTTTTACCCACAAAGGACATAATGGTACGTTTCACAAAACTCATCCCTTTACCCCCATGGATGTACCGGTACGTCCTTGCAAAAAACTGCTATTTACATTTTTTTGCAAATTTTTGATAATTTTTTTTTTTTTTTTTGAGAAACTTCAGGCATTTTCCAAGAGAATGAGACCAACCTGACCTCTCTATGATGAAAATTAAGGCTGTTAGAGCAATTTAAAAGAAATATACTGCAAAATGTGCTTGAAAAAAAAAAATAACCCCTGGGGGTTAAGGGTTGGAAAGTTCCAAATAGCCAGGGGGTAAAAAGGGTTAAGTACTGACTATGTCTCAGCTTGCTTTCTGTATCTTAGTGCCTAAGAGCAATTACTATACCTCATCTACAGCTATAGGCATTTAATTAAATCATGATTGAAATGGGCCTACCTAAACACAATTACTGTACCCCTGATCTACAGTCATAAGCCTTTTCTGATGAAGTAAGGATTAAAATAAGGTTTTGTTATAGGCACACAATGGAATGACAAAGTCAGTGTCGAGATGTTAATAATTCAATATCTTACCTTTAATATTTATAACACACACACAAACCATACTTGTATTATTTATCCTTGTGGTGCAAATGCAGAAACAGGGCTTCTTATTACATTTTATTATGTTGAACTGTCAATCAGTTATTATTTATTTTTACTCTATTGTATTAGTCTTCGTTATCATTGTGTGCTTCTATTACTTATTTTCATTATTTCTACGAACCTAGGGACATATTTGTTCATGCGTATTGATATGACAATGAGAGTGTTATGAAGTATTTTACTGGAGGTATGCTACTGTTTTTTTTTTTTTTATTTTAAGATTTATAATGTTATAGTATATACCTTTAACTATCTTTTTCTCTTTTATCTGTAGGGTCCAAAACCATGGTGGAAGATTCTTAGTCCACAATGAGAGTATAAGGTCAGTGTTCATTTTTTTTCTCATTATCAACTTTAATAGTTGAAGATTCGTTATAATTTACACCTTTTACCTCACATTTGCATGATAGACACATTGAAAGGGTTTTTAGTTCGTACTGAAACGATCAAATCAATGATAACATCTTGAAATTTCAAGTTTGCTCTGCGATTTTTCTTTCAGGTCTTATTTTAATATTTGGCCTTGGTATATAGAGATGTAGGCCCAAATGCTATTTTCCTTTGTTTCGGATAAAAATGATTAATCCTCCTGAATTGACTGGGGTTTTGTAATTTAGCTAAAATGATTCGTTTTGTGCTTGTTGGAGAATTAATGATGTCATTGCCTTCGCTAAGCACATGAGTATTAACACGTCGTGTCAGTTATCACCCAATCCTTATGATGTTTAATGTTTTTTAATGGACATTGGCATAATGTATTAATGCCTGTGCTAGAATTAATATCTTCCTTAGTTTGCATTGTGGCTTTCACAAGGCCCTCAGATCTTTTGATGCTTATCTTTCCTGGATCTTAGATATATGGAAATGTGTGTGTAATTTCTTAATATTATTATCGAATTTCAAGCAAATAGGTAAAAAAATCTGTTTGTTAATGAACTCTATATAGCATTCCTTAGGGTAATGCTCTGTCTCCTTCTCTATATGTCTGAGAGTGGTTTAACCTTTAAAGCAAAACGGTTGCCTGCCTACACGATTCTACTTTATTTAATATGGTCCTATATTCTTAGTATAGACATGCAGTTGTTGAATCTCCTTACAGGAGTTTAGAATATGTCATTGCAAGATGCAAATTATGGGAGAGGAAGTTAAACGTTAACAAAGTCCAAAGTATGACTGTAACGTTCTCTGTAACATTGGTCCCCTGCTCCTCTTTACATTTACAATGTTTCCATGGTGATATGCAACCCATTTAAAATTCTGACAGAAATATCTGGTTTATCAGTTGAAAATCAATTGGTATATTGTAAGTCTTTAAAGTTATTTAGGGATCTGTCTATCCTGAGAATTTTTTTTTATTCTTTTGTTCGATCATGTTTCGAATAGCATTTCCCTGTTTTGTGTTCAGTGTGCATGTTGTACAATAAATTTAATCATCCATTTCATGCAGGTCTTCCCAGACTATAAAAGTTTAAAAGTTTAAAGAGTTAATTTTTTATTTGTCAAGCATACATGTATGTATGTATATACATATATATATATATATATATATATATATATATATATATAAATTTATGTGTATATATATATATATATATATATATATATATATATATATATATATATATATATATATATATATATATATATATATATATCACAAGCACACGTGATTTCAATCAATGTAAATATCATCCACGAATGGCATTTAATACCGAATTCTATCTTGGGAATATATATCCACTTGGAATTCATTTTATGGTAACAGCTTCTGGCCAGGTGGAGATTCGAACCCACACCTGTTCGGCTGGAAACCATGCCTACAGTGACTCAACCGACTTAGCTGTCAAGAGAGATAGCTAAGTCGGTTGAGTCACTGTAGGCATGGTTTCCAGCCGAACAGGTGTGGGTTCGAATCTCCACCCGGCCAGAAGCTGTTACCATAAAAATGAATTCCAAGTGGATATATATTCCCAAGATAGAATTCGGTATTAAATGCCATTCGTGGATGATATTTACATATATATATATATATATATATATATATATATATATATATATATATATATATATATATATATATATATTTATATATATATATATATATATATATATATATATATATATATATATATACATATATATATATATATATATACATATACATATATACAGTATATAAAATATATAAAATTAAATATTTTTGTGATTATTAACAACACACTCATTCAAAATCCCTCTTCCATGATTTTATTTATATTTACCCCCCCCCCAAAAAAAAAAAAAAAAAATATATATATA